>NC_056006.1:67492366-67797009 GCF_018446385.1 Zingiber officinale | reverse complement strand
CCAGGACTGCATGGCGAGGCACATGGCCTTCTTGGATATGGGAGCAACCACCATCGCCTAGGCAAAGCCTTTTAAGGAAAGCTAATATTTATTTCCTTAAATAACTCTAGGTCAACTAAAAGGAACAATCGAAGCACAAGTTCGAAAAAGAAGAAAACACAAATTCGAAAAACTATTTCGAAAAACTAGATCTAATTGCCTCTTGTATTTAGAATTCTTACAAAAAGAAAAACTAGCATGATGCGGAAAACAATTGCTAATTATACCTTCTTTTTGTATGCTAATGACCTCAAGATCTTCTGCCGTATTCCTCGCCTCGCCTTGGACGTCGTGTGGGCGACGATCTTCCAAGATGAACACCACCCTAGAGAGTCCTTCTCCTCCTTGCAATATTCGGCCACCACCACCTCTAATAGAAAAGAGAGCAAAGGGAGAAGAGAAGGGAGAGGGCCGACCACCAAAAGATCACCCAAGCAAAAGAATAAGAGTTGTGTCTCATGAAGCCCCCTTACCCCTTCTTTTATATTACTTGCCTAAGGCAAATAAGGAAAGATTTTAATAATTTTCCTTTTCCCTTTTTATTTTCCTTTTCCTTCCTATTGATTGAATTAATCATCAATCAATGGTTGAGATCAATCCTATTTGGTTTAGGATTGAGATTGATTTAATCCTATTGGCCGGCCCTTGCTTGGGCACCAAGCAAGGTGGCCGACCACATTAAAAGGAAAAGAAAAATTTTTTTATATAAAATTTTACAAGATAAACTCTTATAAAATTTTACAAGCTCTCGTTCCTTAAGTAGAAGTTAAAAAAGGAAAGTTTCTAAAAATTAAAACCATGTTTTAAAATTTAAAAACTCTCTTATAAAATTTCCTTTTTTAACATGATGATAGAAAATTTTAATTTTAAAACTTATCTCCCTTTTTTTCCTTAAACCATGAGGATGGTTAAAAAAGAAAAGTTTTAAAACTTTTAAAACTCTCTATTAAAACATGTGACCTAATTCAAAATAAGGAAAGTTTTAAAAAATTAAAATCTCTCTTTTAAAACTTATAGTTTTCTACAGAGAGAAGATTTTAAAAATTCAAAACACCCCTCCTATTTGAATTAATCTTGGCCGGCCCCTACAAGCTTGGTCACCAAGCTATAGGGCCGGCCCCTATAAAAGGATGTGGCCGGCCATTGCTTGGTCACCAAGCAATGGTCCGGCCCCATTCTTGGACACTAAGAAGAGCCTTACATTTGGATGGACTTGAGGCCATAATGAGGCTACGACAGGACCTAGAGGAGAAATTGGTTTTGGCCTTCCGATGAGCTTGAGTATCCCGTGTTCGCCCCGAACACACAACTCAAGTTCATCGATAACAACTCATTCCATTAAAGAGTTATTACCGTACTACCGCACCAATCTCAAATTACATTATGGGCTCCTTCTTATCATGAGTGTGTTAGTCTCCCTGTGTTTAAGATTATGAATGTCCACTAATTAAGTAAGTTACTGACAACTCACTTAATTAATATCTAGCTCCAAGAGTAGTACCACTCAACTTTATTGTCATGTTGGACTAGGTCCACCTGCAGGGTTTAACATGGCAATCCTTATGAGCTCCTCTTGGGGACATTCTCAACCTAGATAACTAGGACACAGATTCCTTCTATAATCAACAACACACACTATAAGTAATATCATTTCCCAACTTATCGGGCATATTGATTTATCGAGCTAAACCTCACCCTTTGATAAATCAAAGAAATAAATATTAAATATATGTGCTTGTTATTATATTAGGATTAAGAGCACACACTTCCATAATAACTAAGGTTTAGTTCTTTTACTAAGTCAGTACAAAAAGAACTTACCTAAATGATCCTACTCAATACACTTAAAGTGTATCAGTGTAATTTATTAGTTAAGATAAACTAATACTTAATTACACTACGACTATACTGATAGTTTGTTCCTTTCTATCTTAGTCGCGAGCAACTGTTTATAATTTATAAAGAACTGACAACATGATCTTCGAAGTGTGACACCACACTTCATGTTGTCTACTATATAAATTAATTGAACAATTACATTTAATAAATAAATACAGATATTGACCAATATGATTCTTTTATTTTAGCAAATAAATGTTTACAAAAGCTAGGCTTTTAGTATACACTCTAACACCATGACCTATTGGGTATTCATGCCTAGCATTTAGCCAACACCCGACCGACCTCGAACTAGCCTTCTAGCCTCCTCCATCAGCCTTACGTCCCTTGGATATCTCCCATCCTTCACGCCTTGCCTTCAGGAGCTTCCTTCGGCCTCATCTTAGTTGTCGGATTATACACCACACTCGATCAACCTCGAACTAGCTTTCTAGCCTCCTCCATCAGCCTTGCGTCCCTCGGATATCTCCCATCCTTCACGCCTTGCCTTCAGGAGCTTCCTTTGGCCTCATCCTAGTTATCGAGTTCTCCTTGCCAAGTCACACTAGGACTTATCTTGCCAAGACCACATGCTTGGACTTTCAACCTTTGCCAAGATCACACTTGGACTTTCCCAATTGCCTGGCTCCTCACCAGGACTTTCTCCCTTTGCCAAGATCACACTTGGACTTTTCAATTGTCTGATCTCACTTATCAGGACTTTCACCACCAAGTCTAGTCAACACTGACCTACTTGGATTTTCACTCTTGCTAACCTTCCTGTTGGACTTACCTCTGCCTAATCTCCAATTAGGGTTTTCCCAGTTAAGTCTCCTGTCAACCTTGACCTACTTGACTTCTCTCTTGCCTAACCTCCAGTTAGGACTTTCCCAGATGCCTAAACTCCAGTTAGGACTTTCCCATTGCCTAAACTCCAGTTAGGAATTCTCCACTGCCTAACCTCCAGTTATGACTTCACCACTGCCTAACCTCTAGTTAGGACTTCACCACTGCCTAACCTCTAGTTAGGACTTCACCATTGCATAATCTCCAGTTAAGACTTCACCACTACCTAACCTCCAGTTAGGACTTCTCCACTGCCTAACCTCCAGTTAGGACTTCCAGATACCTAACCTCCAGTTAGGACTTACCCAGTCAAGTCTCTTGTCATCCCTGACCTACTTGACTTGTCTTCTTCTCAACCTGGTCAACCCTTTGACCATCTCCACAACCGGACGATTGCCCTAGAAATCTCCATATATTGTCAAACATCAAAATTCAAATCTCGACTCAAGCTTGACTCAACTCAAGCTTAGTCAAACTGGTCAAACTTGACCTAGGAAAATTACCCCAAGAATCTTTCCCTTTTTGATGTTTAACAATCCTTCTTAGTTAATACCTCTAAGTTAGGCTAAATCCCATAGCCTTAACTTCTTCTTTATTACAAAGCTAAATCCCATAGCCTTAACCTTTCCATGACAAAGTATGAATGAAAGCCTAATTTAACCTTCAATTCTCCCCCTTTGTCACACATCAAAAATAGAAAACAACTCTTCCCCATAAGAGTTAACCTCACAATGAAGATCACATACCCTTCATTGTCTCCAAAGCTCCCCCTTGAGCTCTACTTGACTCCACAATGCTCAACCTAGAGCATTCACCATTTGACCAATAAAAATCCCATTTATTGTATCCAATGCTTCCCCTTGAGTAGTAATCTTCTTCTCAATACTCATCCAAGAGCATTTTTCACTTTACCAATGAAGGTCTGATCCCCCTCATTGAATCCAATGCTCCCCCTTGAGCAAACATCTACTCCAAAATGCTCTTCCAAGAGCATTTAACATCCTAGCAATGAAGATAATCAACCTTCTATTGCTCTCCAATACTTGACCTTGAGTATTAATTCATCACGAAGGTTTAACCCACCTTCCAAGGTCTTTGAAAATATTTTTATGTTTTCAAAGAGTAACTACCCCTAAAAATATGGTCAAACTTCTATCATTGCACCAACAATGAATTGGGGTTCCTAAATAATTAAGAAAACCAAAACTCGAAGTTTTGAGGTTCAAAATTCAATAATGAAACTAACCTCAACCTAAACTTCACCTAAGTCGACATTACCAAACCATGCTTGTTTTCATCATGAAAACTCTCCCTAAGTGCATACAAATGTATTCCAAAGGGTTAGAAATGATTAATGACCCTTGAAAACCAAAACTTGAAGTTTTAAGGTTCCAAAATTCAGAATTGAAACTAAACCTTATCCTAAACTTCACTTTGGTATTTCTTAACCAATCCATACTTGTTTTCACATGAAAACTCCCCCTAAATGTATACAAATGTATTCCTAGGGGTTTGGAATGGTTAACGGGACTCGAAGTGACTTAAAGTGCTGAAATCAGGCTTTTCCAGCCAAAATCAGACTTCCCAATCGATTGAAGTCGGACTCAATCGATTGAAATCACTTCAATCGATCCATTGATCGATTCTGTGTAACGCCCTGGCTCGGGTGGGCCCCACCCGAACCGAACCGGGAACGCTATCTGAATTGCCCATCGGGTTGACGACTAGCTTCACAGACCATTGGAGGTCCTTTCAGTGTGCTTTGTCCTTACTCGCACGCACCCTGGAAAACTTCTCAGGAGGTCACCCATCCTCAGATTTCTCCAAGTCAAGCACGCTTAACTTTGGAGTTCTTTGAGTTTGGGCTTCCGAAAAGGAAGGTGCACCTTGGTGATATGGATAGTACCATCTAACCTTTTAAGTCATACTTAACCAGAATCTCAGAACTGGGGTATTACAATCACCCCCACTTAAAGACACAATGTCCTCGTTGTGTAACCACAAATCACACTACAAACAAATCCCAGAATCTCCCTTGCTAGGTGGTGCCCTGGGTGCTCCTACTACAAGCGCACTCACGGTCGCAAGGTCGTTCTGATACCATCTGTAACGCCCTGGCTCGGGTGGGCCCCACCCGAACCGAACCCGATGGGCAATTCAGGTAGCGTTCCCGGTTCGGCTCGGGAGGTCCTTTCAGCGTGCTTTGTCCTCACTCGCACGCACCCTGGAAAACTTCCCAGGAGGTCACCCATCCTCAGATTTCTCCAAGTCAAGCACGCTTAACTTTGGAGTTCTTTGAGTTTGGGCTTCCGAAAAGGAAGGTGCACCTTGGTGATATGGATAGTACCATCTAACCTTTTAAGTCATACTTAACCAGAATCTCAAAACTGGGGTATTACATTCTGCAAGCTACTGCTCGCAGAAATTCCCTTTGAATCGATCGACTGATCGATTCAGATTAGGTCAATCGATCAGCTGATCGATTCACTACCCTTCTATTCGCGGGAATTGGCTTCCCAATCGATCGGCTGATCGATTGAACCCAATCCAATCGATCGGCTGATCGATTGAGTTTCTGATTTCCTGAAATTCAATTTCAGTGAACTTCAAAAACTTCCCAAACATTCTACAAAAATCTAAAAATCATGAAAATTCATGTAGAAACTACTTAGGGTATATACTATCAAGGAAAAATAATTTTCTATGAAAATACTTCATATTTTCAAAGATTGACACAAACTTTGAAACTTGTAAAAACTCTAGTGTTTTCTTCCAAGTTTGTGCTCAACTATTCAATGATGATTACTATCAAAAGATAGCCTTCATCAAGGTTTTCCAAAGTACATTTAAAATCATTTTCAAAACCAATATCCAACCATATTCTTTAGGCTCAATGCACATGACTTGTACATTAGCTTTCCCAATAATTGAAAGTCATATGACTATGTGCTTTGATGAACCTAAAACTCAACAAGATGCACTAAATCAACATCTTGAGTTTTGTTCACCATCCTAACATCTCACTTGTATCTAATGTGTACTAAAATACATACAAGTCACCTTATTATTCTTGTGAGATGTTTATTTATTTTTGCCCTAAACTAAGGGATCATGCATATCTATCTAGGCATTATGAGACTTATGATCATCTACCTAGGATGTCATTTTAGTAGAATCTCACTTGTTGGGATATTCACCATTCATAATAAATGTCTTTGTCCTTAATTACAAGGAAATTAACTTAATGCATGATGTTACATGTCATACATCAAAATAAGCAATTTTCAAAAGAAAAACATGCAATAACTACATGATGTATGTATGACATGACATGATATTTTTGTATTTTTCATAATAAACATGAATGTAACACATGATGTCATGACATATGAAGAGCAATCAATCATGACATTTTAGCATAGACAAATTATACCTAGATAATCTATCTAAGTATCCTTAATTCTTAGCTAAACCTTAAAATTAAATCCTTGATTGCCCAATTTCATCAAGAGTGTGCCGAACCCAATTTTGACATTTCTTTTTCTAAATTTGTGCTATTTTAAATTAAACAAATTCCTCAAACTATGATACATTTTACTCTTTCAAAGAGTAAATGAAATTAAATTAAGGCTTAGATTCTCCTTTAGCCTTCTAAGAAAATGTCAAAACCCCAACTTGACATTTCTTATCCTTTTCTAAATGTGTCAATTTAAATTATATTTAACTCCTCAATTTTTGACACATTTTTGCTCTTCAAGGCTTTAATCACATTTGATTAAAGCATCGGTTTTCTCTTAATTCCTTAAGAAAGTATCAAAATTCTAACTTGATTTTTCTTATACTTTTCTTAAGTGTGCCAAGTTAGATTAAGTTCAACTCCTCAAATTTTGGCACATATATTACTCTTTCAAAGAGTAACCCTACAATCCTTTTCATCTTCAAAGGTTAACAATAACCTTGAAAATGCTCTCAAATGTCAACTTTAACAAGGTTGGGTTAACTACCCTTCCTATTGGAGTTGACACTCTCTAAACCCATCTAGGGCATAGAGAATATGCTCCTAGGAACTCAAAATCTATTGGTGCTCCTTGGATGCTCTAGGTACTCACTAGGGATAACTTCCCAAGATACCTTCCTAAGGACCTTTCTAGGCTTCTCAGAAGCCTTGGTCACTTCTACTAGGTCACTCCTAGGGCTAACTCCCCTTATAACCTTATTTGTGACTTTGTTTGGCCTTTTTGGAGTCTTAGTCACCTTTACTAGGTCAACTCTAGGGATGGCCTCCCTTGTGACCTTCTTTGTGACTTTGTTAGACTTCTTAGAAGTTTTAGTCACATTGGTCTTGCCAAAAGGACCTTTAGGAATTCATTCCCTAGTATCCTTGACTTGACCTATAATCCTAGGGTTGGTCCCATAACTATATGGAACCTTGTGAAAGGAAGTCACATCCTTCTTGGCTTTAGGTTTGTATCCCAAACCTCTATAGCCATTGGATGGCTCTTGCCTAGTTCTCCCTAGAGTTTGCTCATTTTGACCCTTACGAATATTTTCCATTCTTGCTAGGGTCTTTTCTATGTTATCAAGTCTTGATCTCAAGACTTGGTTCTCCGTCATTAAATCCATAGATTTGGATTTTTCTTGACCCCTATGAGCATTTCTATTTTTAGGCATATACCTAAAGTCCTTAGAGTTATTGCCTAAGTTACTATCTACCTTCCTAAACTTAGGTGTGGTAGTTCTAGCATGAGGAGGAATGTATTTTCCCTTAACACTATCATGCTTCCTGCTTTCATGATAATTTGCATTAAAATGATAAGGATTATTTCTAACATGCATTTTATCATGACTAGGAGGAATTGCACTATTAAAGGTTACCTTGGGGTTGCTCTTAAAAGCTCCCCCTTGATTTGTGCTTCCTCCTTTGACCTTGACCAACTTCTTCCCCTTTGGACATTGACTTCGATAATGTCCATTTTGATTACACAAGAAACACACAATATGTTCCTTGCTCTTCTTTGTTGTGGGGATTGTCTCCTTGAGCTTTTCTTTGCCCTTTATTGCTACTTGGGCCTTCTTCTTGGCCAATTTGGGGCATTTGCTCTTGTAGTGACCATGCTCCCTACACTCAAAACAAATGATATGATTTTTATCTTTAATAATTGAAATCTTTATACCTTTGCTTGTAGGGTTGATGCTTGATCCTCCATTTGATTTTTCTTGCAATGAAGAGATGACATCATCTTCTATTTCTTCCTCTTCACTTGAGGATGTGAACTCTTCCACTTCTTCATCTCTTGAGGATGTGGAAGATCTCTCCTCTTCCACCTCTTTCTTCTCTTTCTCTTCCTCCTCGAATGTTGACTTCTCGTCAACATCGGATTGCATCTTTTCTTCCTCATCTTCTTTGGATGTTGACCTCGTGTCAACATCGGATTGGTCCTTCTCTTCTTGGACCAATGAGCTCTTCTCCTTAGGCTCTTCCACTCCTTGGACTTGTGTAGGGTCTTCATGATAGGCAATGATCTTTTTCAAAAGATCACTTACATTTGTGGTTTCACCTACACTCAACAAAATATTAGAAGGCAGTAAATTATGCAAAATTCTCGTTATCTCCTTGTCCGCCTCGGATTGCTCTCGTTGCTCTTCGGTCCAATGCCGAGGTCGGAGGCGTTTACCCTTCTTGTTCATAGGAGCTTCAAATGGGTCACTCAAAACAACCCATTGGTTCCAATCCATTTGGAACCATGTCTCCAGCTGATTCCTCCAAAAGGCGAAGTCTTCCTTGTCGTATGGAGGAGGAATCCGGATGTCCCATCCAAGTGGACCTCCCAAGTCCATCTTCTTCCTCTAGCTTCTTGCTCTCTTGGCGGTTAGTCCGTAGAAGAGCGACCTTGCTCTGATACCAATTGTTATGACCGATATGCCAGCTAGAGGGGGGGGGGGGTGAATAGCATCTCGTCGCGCGCTTGTGCTTGCTTCGTCTTGATATGCAACGGAAAATACAATACAAACACAAACACCGCTAACTCTAGGGATTTACTTCGTATCCACCTCAAGAAGAGGTGACTAATCCAAGGATCCACACTCCGAGCACACACCTCCACTATGAAACACTCCTTCTCGGTCGCAGCCGAAGGCGGAGAAGCCTTACACAAACACCTCACAACAAGAATCACTCAAACAAGAAGAAAATACACAAGTGTATAAAATAAAACCTCTCCTTGCTTGATCTTGCTGATGTAGGTTGCCTCTTGAACCTTGGAGATGCACCCCAAGAGCCTTCAAGAACTGACGGTGAAGATCGGAGGAAGCTCGGTAAAGATCGCACAAAACATCGCAGGAAGAACGCAAAGTTCTGGCAAAGAAAACGCTCCACCCTGGCTTTATACAGTCTCCCAATCGATCCAAATTAGTCCCAATCGATTGCCACGTCACATCTGCACAATCTCAGCCGTCCATTGCTCGTTTCCTGCTCAACAGTCACTTCCCAATCGATCGACCGATTGATTGGGACTATCTGAATCGATCGGTCGATCGATTCAAACCCATTCTGTGCTCTCGCGTCCGCGCGAGAGCTTGTCCTCCCCAATCGATCGACCGATCGATTGCTAGATCCCAATCGATCGCCCGATCAATTGGGAAAGCTTCTGTAAATGTGGGTACTACTCCCAATCGATCGGTCGATCAATTGGAGTCATCCCACACTCGCAGCACACTCCAATCGATCGACCGATCGATTGGACACTGGTTAAATCAATCGACCGATCGATTGGACACTGGTTCAATTGATCGACCGTTCAATTGGACACTAGTTCAATTGATCGACCGATCAATTGAACACCCTGAACTTGCCTTAAACTCAAGTTCAAGGTCCCAAACCCAACTCCCAATCAACCATGACCTATTGTGTATTGATACCTAGCATTTGGCCAACACCCGACCGACCTCGAACTAGCCTTCTAGCCTCCTCCATCAGCCTTACGTCCCTCGGATATCTCCCATCCTTCACGTCTTACCTTTAAGAGTTTCCTTCGGCCTCATCCTAGTTATCGGATTATACACCACACTCGATCAACCTCGAACTAGCCTTCTAGCCTCCTCCATCAGCTTTGCGTCCCTCGGATATCTCTCATCCTTCACCCCTTGCCTTCAGGAGCTTCCTTCGGCCTCATCCTAGTTATCAAGTTCTCCTTGCCAAGTCACACTAGGACTTACCTTACCAAGACCACATGCTTAGACTTTCAACCTTTGCCAAGATCACACTTGAACTTTCCCAATTGTCTGGCTCCTCACCAGGACTTTTTCCCTTTGCCAAGATCACACTTGGACTTTTCAATTGTCTGATCTCACTTATCAGGACTTTCACCACCAAGTCTAGTCAACACTGACCTACTTGAATTTTCACTCTTGCTAGCCTTCCTGTTGGACTTACCTTTGCCTAATCTCCAATTAGGACTTTCCCAGTCAAGTCTCCTGTCAACCTTGACCAACTTGACTTCTCTCTTGCCTAACTTCCAGTTAGGACTTTCCTAGATGTCTAAACTCCAGTTAGGACTTTCCCATTGCCTAAACTCCAGTTAGGACTTCTCCACTGCCTAACCTTCAATTAGGACTTCACCACTGCCTAACCTCTAGTTAGGACTTCTCCACTGCCTAACTTCCAGTTAGGACTTCACCACTGCCTAACCTCTAGTTAGGACTTCACCATTTCCTAATCTTCAGTTAGGACTTCACAACTACCTAACTTCCAGTTAGGACTTCTCCACTGCCTAACCTCCAATTAGGACTTTCAGACACCTAACCTCCTGTTAGGGCTTACCCAGTCAAGTCTCCTATCATCCCTGACCTACTTGACTTGTCTTCTTCTCAACTTGGTCAACCCTTGACCATCTCCACAACCGAACGATTGCCCTAGCAATCTCCATATATTGTCAAACATCAAAACTCAAATCTCGACTCAACTCAAGCTTAGTCAAATTGGTTAAACTTAACCTAGGAAAATTGCCCCAACAAAAAGTACCTGACTTGAGCGTCGGAGGGCCTGTGTCGAGGACCTTTTCCCTGATTTTTGGTCTCTAACGTTCCGTGTGCTTGTCTGAGTGTGTGTAGAGCCTAAGTACCGCCGATTTAATCACTGTTGATCCTGTCCGAGTGCTGAGTCGGTGGACACTAGGGACGTGGAGCTCTCCGCTGTCTTCGACTGGTGATGTGGATCTCCGGTGAACCTGCAAAGAAGCGGAGCTGGGAGGGATTTCCGCCGACGACCCTCCGACGCTCAAGTCAGGCAGTGAAGAAGAAGAAGAGCAAGGTAACGCTACTGTGGCTATAGTGATGAGAATCGCATACCTCCGTCGAAATCTGGGGGTCCTTATATAGGACCCCGGGGAGGAGCGGGCACGCTTCTCGACGCGTGCATGCTTCTCCAAACATACCTCAGTAGGGTTGTGTCAAAAAAGCACGCCTTACGCCATTCCACAATCGCCCGAGCATATCCCTGACATGACGGTGGAAACTTCCACCGTACGATACAATATCCTCTCCGGCCGCCGACCATGCTGTCTGTCGGCGGCAGGCATCTCGAGGATGATGCTACTGTTAGCTAGAGCCCTAGAGCCAATCATTTGATGATTATATTTTGGACTTGTTGTATCATATTCTATATAAATAAAGGCATTTGGTTTTGGTTATTATACTTACTTGTATTGGTGCCAAATAAACTAAGTATAATAACGTCCTTGAGTAGACGGTTCTCACCTATATCAATCAGTTAGTTGAACCGATAGTGAGATGATATAGGGAATACTACTCTTAATCATTCCTAGTCGAGTATTAACATTCAGGGACAATGTTATTGCAATAAGACTAGCATGTAGGTCAACTCGATGACTTGATCTCACAAGTCATGGATATAGAGATATCAAGTTGACACATGGCTATGCATTGGAGAATGTATACTGAATGACCTGCCATGAGAAAGTATTATGGATCATTATATGAGTGTCATATATTTTCTCATGTGGCTATTAGTATGACTACTAGTCCTTAGACCTGAAGTCACCATGGATCCCTACATAAGGAGTTATGTACTTTGGTTTCGTCAAACGTCACCCGTAACTGGGTGGACTATAAAGGCGATTACTGGGTATGTAACGAATTATGCAGAGGGATGTGAGTGATGTAGATGAGATCTATCCCTCCTATATGACGGGAGCAACATCGATATTCTTGATAGAGTGAGACCACGAAGTGCATGGCCATGCCCAAATGAGTCAATATAGGATATTGAGCTCATTTGATTGAGTGAGTCTACTTGGATTTCAAGATTTAGATTGATTAGAGGATGACACGGTCTATGCCTCACATTGATCAATCTAGATGTCTAGGATAGAAGGACACTTGTCATATTTTGTGAGGAGTCACAATTAGTAGTCACAAGGTGATATTGGATCTCAACATTCTTGTAACTTGGGTAGTAATGATGTGTTGCTAGATACCGCTCATTACTTATGTTCCTAAATGAGTTTAGGAGCATTGCCAACGTTACAAGAACCTATAGGGTCACACACTAAGGGCAATTAGATAGAGATTAGGTTCATTAGATGAACCTAAATAATTACGTTCATATGATGAACCAAATTGAATTAAGAGTAATCTAAAGTAGGCTAATTGAGTTGGACTCAATTTGGTTCATGTGTTAAGTGAGTCTAATTTGGACTTAGACTCATTTAATTAATTTAATTCAATGAATAGAGATTCATTAAATTAAAATTGACTTGAACCAATGGTTAGATTAGATCAACCAAGGGAGAGAAGTGGTCAAGTTTGACTTGACTTAAGTAGGAAGATGAAGAGTCAAGTTTTGACTTGACTTTGACTAGACCAATGCCACATCATCAAGGCTTCTTCATTTGGTCAAGTTTGACTTGACCAAATGCCACCTCATGGAGGAGATCAAGAGACTTGACTCTTGATATTCCATGGGGGTTACATGCCTTGAAGTGGCCGGCCACTTTTAGGTGGAATAAAAAAATTTATTTTTCATTCAAGTGGTTGTAACTCCATCTTCTTCTTCCTCTTGAGTTTTCTTCTTGCTCTCCCTCTCCTCCCTACTGATCTCTAAGGTTGCTAGCACATCCTTAGAGATTTTTCTCCATCTCTTGCTTGTGTGGATACTGTTGGTGCAGTAAGCATCCGACGATCGAACCTCAGTTTTGATAATGGCAAAGGGATTCAAAGTTAAGATTCCTTGTTATCTAACATGGTTAAATAAGGTTTCAGGAAAGTCCTAACTGCGATTAGGCAGGGGGAAATCCTAAGGGGGGGGTAACCTTAGGTCCTAGGGGGTGGTAACCCTAGGTGAAGGAAAATCCTAAGGGGAGGGGGGTAACCTTAGGTCCTAGGGGGTGGTAACCCTAGGTGAAGGAAAATTCTAAGTGGGGGCAACCTTAGGTCCTAGGGGGTGGTAACCCTAGGTGGAGGAAAACCCTAAGGGGCGACAACCTTAGGTCCTAGGGGGCGGTAACCCTAGGTGGAGGAAAACCCTAAGGGGCGGCAACCTTAGGTCCTAGGGGGTGGTAACCCTAGGTGGAGAAAAACCCTAGGGGGCGGTAACCCTAGGTCCTAGGGGGTGGTAACCCTAGGCGGAAAGTCCAGTCGGTCTGGAGGACCGGACTGGCATCAGGTAAATCTCCTGAGTGGAGTAGGTGAGGACGCGTTCCCCGCAGAGGGAACAGTAGGCGTCGGGTCGACCTAGGGTTTTCGGTTGGAAATCCGAAGTCAGACCCGGATAGTCCAGAGACTGTCATAAACATTCGTTATTATTCATACTGTTATTTTGTGCTAACTTTGTGTTGCAGGATGTTGTTTGGGACTAACATGTCTTGCAGGTACAAAATAACGAAGATTTGCCTCGGATGAACAGTGTTCGAGGCGCCTCCATGGAGCTTGGAGGCGCCTCGGGTGCAAAAGCTGACCTGGCTACGAAGCTTCAATGGAGGTGCCTTGGTGTGGGTATAAGGCGCCTTGGAAGGCGCCTTGAGCAAGGCATAAGACGCCTTAAAGGGATGAAGTTCGACCAGATCAGATTTGATCCACGCGGAAGACTCGGCAGCATGGAGGCGCCTTGAACAGCCTTCAAGGCGCCTTGAACACCCTTTATAAGGGGGTTTCGACCAGCACTTCAATATATCAAGTTTCAAGTGATTCCAGTGCTACGTGCTGCTCCAAACAACGTTTCGAAGTGCTGCTACTTGTGCCCGACGACCAGGAGCTCCGGATCTTCATTTCTTTGTCATCGGTATAATTAATTATTGTCATTTATTGTACTTCAATTTGTAATTCTTATCGAGCTTATAGTTGTTGCCCACCGGAAGCGATCAAGTATCGCGGGTCTTCGAGTAGGAGTCGCCTTAGGCTCCGAACGAAGTAAATCCTCCGTGTTCTTCTGTGTGTGTTTCTCTACTTTATTTCCGCTGCATTAATTTCTGAACGAGGTTTTAAATACGTCGATAGTTTTACGATTCCGATAAACGAACAATTTAGCCGCGAGCGCTATTCACCCCCCCTCTAGCGCGATCTCGATCCAACAAATACACATAGAGAAGTGTCTACTTTGACACTTTCGAGATCCGGCGAACCGAGGACAAGCGGGATTGCGAAGGGCTTCGCCTCGAAGGTATAAATCTTTCTTCATGTAGGTCTAGGAGTAGATCTAAGTAGAAACTCGTACTCGTATTTAAATTTTGAAATCTATCCTTCGCACGAGATCCAGTGGCATGGGTGATTCGGGGTTTCCGCGACGCGAAAACGAGATTTTCACGGCCCGAAAAACCCAACAGCTACTAGCTATCCCTTTGCGCCTCTTGCCTGTTCTCGGTCCGAGTGGACTGGTTGCTCGGTGCTCATGGCCTCTGGGAATGCGCATACTTCGGATCGGGCGGAGAAGCCTTGCTCATGTGCTCGGATGAGATTGCGCCTTATTGTCCTGTGGCTCGGCCGAGCGGCTTGTCCGCTCGGCCTAGAGACTCTTTTACCTTGAGCATCTGAAACCCGACCCCTGGTCAGGCTATCTTTCGTCTGGCATGGGAGCCCCCGGGCCGGATGTTCGGTCGGCCGAATGCTCGGTCGGCCCGCCAGTCCGCTCGGCATGACCTCTGTCTGCCCGACACGACCTTAGGGTTGACCCTCTTGACCATTGACCTCCACGTGTCGTTGACCTCCCGCCAACGAGGGTCCCCCATCCTTACCACCGGATCACATGCCTCCCCCTCAAGTCTAGTCGAAGGAGGCGCTAAGTCCGACTGACTGGACTATCGGTCTGGCGAAATGACGGTCGTTCTGTATCTGATGAGAATGCTGATTGGCCCGGAACCCACTGACACTTGGAGAGTTCGACATGCCAATGGATGTCTTGCCGACCCAACGTCGGTCAACGCCGATTTCCTCCAAATTTCCTTGGAACTCGTACAAATCCCCGCCATTAAGGCCGAGCACACGCCCTCGCCTGCGTAATGGCGGTCATTAAATGCACCCAATGGGGTGATGCCACGTGGCTAGGAGGTCGTTATCGCCCGCTCGAGCTGTCAGACTCGATGTGACCCCTGGCGCTTTGAATTCAACGGGCAGATGCATTCCTCGGATCCCGTGCCCTGGATCGGTCGGTCTCTACGTCTCGAGGCCAACCTTTATAAGGCCGCTTCCTCTTCTTCCGCCGCTTCCGCTCTATCGCGCTCGTGCTTTTGAGGGTTCCCGCTTCGTTCTCTGGTGAGCCCATTCTCGACATTCTGACCCTTCGCTCTCTTCTCCAGCCGTCCTCTTTTCTGTAAGAACTCTTTGCTCACTCCCTTTTTGTTTTCTTCGTGCTTTTTCTTTGCATTCTGGTGGTGTCTGCGCATCGCAGGCACTGTTCCATTCATCTCCTCCGTCGCCTTCTGTTTTCCCTTTGTCTTGCATCCCGGTGGCAATGGCTAGTTCTTCTGCTCCTTCTCCTGGTCTTTGGTATCAAACCATGGAGAGTAGGTTTGATTCGGGAGACGCCTTCAAATTACTTAACACATCTGAAATCCCTGATGACCATAAACTGATTCTGGCCGAGTCGTCCAACTGGCCCCATGACCCGCCGACCGGCACTGTTACCTTCTTCCGCGACCAGTTCGTAGGCGGCTTTAGGTTTCCGATCCACCTATTTATCTTAGAAGTTTGCAACTATTTTCGTATTCCGCTCGGCCAGCTTGTTCCAAATTCCTTTAAGCTGCTGTGCAGCGTAGTTGTGCTCTTCCGGGTACACAATATTTCCCTTAAGCCCCAAATCTTCCATTATTTTTACTACCCCAAGTAGTCCGAGCTGGGCACCTTCTTGTTTCAAGCTCGGATCGGTCTAGTTTTTTTTTTGGATAAAATGCCTACCTCTAATAAACATTGGAAAGAGCATTTTTTCTTCCTGCATTTTCCCGAGCCACTATCCTTCCGGACGAAATGGCAATCTTCGTTGCCAACTCCTCCTGAACTAAAAAGGTATCGGACTGAACCCGCTTTTCTGCATGCGGCGAACTTGCTAGCCGGGTTGAAGCTAGACATACACAAGCTGCTACCCGAAGGGATGATGTACCTATTCGGATTAAGCCCGATCCGAACACGGCTTCCGAACGGCCCGGGTAAGGAATAACCTTCTCTCCTTTTCTTGGCGTCTAACTGATTTCTTTTCTTTTTCTTGCAGCCGAGACTATGATGAAATCAGTGGTGTTCGTCCTGCTGAAGTGCAAGGCCGACGAGATAGAGGCAGCTGCCGCGCAGGAGGCGGAGAAGCTGGGCCTCACCCCCATTGGCTCTCACGAGGGTGAGAGTGAAGAGGTATGTACGGGGGGCGAGGTGTCGACCGCGCGGACGGTCACCACCGATGCGGCTGGGGAGAACGCTCCACTGAATGCGTCACCGGCCACTCGGCCTGAGGAAGCCGGCTCTGATGATGATGAAGTTCCATCGGCTGGGCGAAAACGCCGCCGAACGGGCACCCCCACCCGCTCAGCAACCTCTGCCATTCACGTTTCCAAACAGGCAGACGATCCCCCAGCTCCTGCATCTGTAGAAGCGCTATCGTCCGACCGGACTCAATCTCAAGGAGACTGGCCTGCCGACCCCGTCGCCGCTCAGCCTCTCACCTCGCTCCCTCCAGCTCGCCAGATAATCGAGCGCTCTCTAATCCACTCTGAGCCGCTCGGACAAACTTCTGCTCCTTCCGCGTCCACCCAGTCCACTCCGGGCCGACATAGGACTATCAAGGCTCTGCTCCACCTGCCGACAGAGGAATATTTGCGCAAGGCCGACCAGCCGTCGAGCCCCGAACACTTGATAACCATTCGGGGGCCCCTCGCAAAAGTTTGGGAGGACGCCCAAGTGCGCATGGGCATGATGCCACCTGGGCTGCTCGGCAACAACCATCTGCAACAAGCTACTGGGGTAACTTTTACAAGCTTTTGTTGGAGCAATCCCAATGGTCCGTGTGACCATGTATTTTGGTGTTTGGGCAAAGGGTTTAAGTTAGGTTCACCCTTGTATTTGATCTGTGTATTTGAGTTGTGCAGGTTTGCAGTATACACATGTGACTCAGGTTGATGGCTTCGGGTTCGGTGAAGGATGGAGCATCCGAGGGACCGTGGACAAGGCAGCGAGGGCAAGGGCCGAGGGAAGCAACTTCGAGGCATACGCGAAGGATGACATTGGGGACGAGCCGCGGGCTTGAATGCATCCGAGGGACGAGAGCCAAAGGAAGTAGGCTTGAAGGCAAGAGGTCAACGCTGCAAATGAAGCGTCGAATGAGTCATAAGGGTGAGGGTACGAGTGCATGAGAGATTATACTCGGAGCAAAATCCTAGTTTTAGGGTTTTACTGTAGTAGTACTGTAGTGTTACTGCAGCAGTACTGTAGCAGTCGACTGCATGTTTTAGCAGTCGACTGGTGCAGTCGACTAGGGCAGTCGACTGGCAGCGAACAGATTGTCTCTGTTCGCTCGGTTAGTGTGAAATCGAGCCGTTGGGATGTAATGGTCGAATTTTCACAGAGGGCAGTCGACTGCATGTTTTAGCAGTCGACTGCTAGGCGGAGTTTTCCAACCCCTGACCTATATAACCAAGTCTTGGGAGCTTGGTTGAGGTTGACGAAATTAGTGGTGGGTAACCTGTAATTAGTAGTCAACTAGTGCCCTAGCAATCCAAGTGCTCTTGATCGAGTTGTGGCGAGGTTTCTCCACCGACAAGGAGGATTGTACTAGCTGGAGTTTCCGGGGATTAATCCACCGACGGATTGAGGGATCGTCCACCTTACGGATACGCTGTGGAGTAGGAGCAAGTTATCTCCGAACCACGTAAATCGACGTGTGTTGGTTTGCTTGCTCTTTCTTGTTCTTTATATTTGTATTTCGCTTTCGTATTTATATTTGTATTATTTGTATTCCGCTGCGCAACTAACAAATACGTAGAAAGCGATCGATTTGGGGTCGCCGTCTATCCAACCCCCCCTTTAAGCCGGCCACCGATCTTCCAACAAGTGGTATCAGAGCGAGGACGCTCTCCGTTGGACTAACCGCCAAGGAAGTACAAGATGACTGGCTTGATAGAACCGCCAAAGCTTGAAGGTAGAGACTTATGGGACATCACATATTGGATGATGAAGATGGAGGTGTTCTTCAATACGGATTGGGACACCATGATGGTGGTAAAGGAACCGTTCGAGGTCCCGAAGGACAAGAAGGGAAAGAAGCTCCAACCACGACATTGGACGGAGGAGCAAACCACACAATCAAAGGCAAACGACAAGGTAATATCTATATTAATTGATATTTTGCCTAATGACGTAATGAGCCTTGTAGGAAAATACAAGAATGCTCATGATTTGTGGAGCAAGATAAAGAAGGCTCAATGGGAAGAACCTATGCTTACACAAGAAGAAGAAAAATCCGAAGAAATGAATGAAGAAACTCAAGTAGAAGAGGAGCAACTGGAAGGTGAAGAGCACTCAACTTCCGAGGAGAAAGAGGAGAAGGATGAAGAAATGTCATCCACTAGTGTGGATGAGGAGACATCCGCAAAGGTTGAAGAAAAATCCAAGACAAGTGAAGAGAATAAAGAGGAGGTCTTGGAAGTGGTCAACCTAGTGAGCACCTCCACCGAAGCAAAATCAAGAGATTACATCATTTGCTTCGGGTGCAATGAGAAGGGGCACTACAAGAGTAGATGTCCATTGGGTAAGAAGAAGGTAATTCCTAAACTCATTCAAGTTAATTTAAACACTAACAAGGGTTGTAGGAAAGAAGAAGCCCAAAGGAGGAGATTGCGCATTGTGTGCTTCACGTGTGGGGAGAAGGGTCACTACCACACCAAATGTCCCAAGAAGGGGGAAATTAAGAAGCTAACACATCTAAAGAAATGGGAGAAGAAGAGGAGCTCGAGTAAAGGGGGAGCCTCAAGGGTAAGGGAGGTACATCCTAATTTGAAATTTAATTCGAATTTTCATTCTTCCATGCATGCTAGAAATAATGATTATCATCATGTAGCAATGCAAAATTTTGTATTTAAATATCATGATAGGAGTAGGGTAATTGTATATCAAAACCCTAGAAGACCAATGCATGATAAATAAAGAAATAGTAGACCTAAGGAGACCCAAGACATTAATCCCAAGAAGGGGAGACACATGCCTAGAAAGGGTAGGTCTAGGAATGTCCATGGTGGACATGTTGACTCTAGGTTTAGGAACTTAGAGAGGGAAAATCAAGTTTTGAAGGCAAAGCTTGATAAATTGGAGAAAACCCTAGAAAGATTCAATGTTGGATCTAAGAGTTTAGGTATGGTGTTGGGTAGCCAAAGACCCAACAATGATAGATCGGGTTTGGGATACTGATCTAGTGGGCCCAATGCTAAGGGAAAGTCTTATGCTAGGGTGGCATATGACTATGGCAAGGAGAAACTAATAAATGGCAAGGGAAAGTCATTTAAAGGTAAGGATAAATTAACCAAGGACAAAGTGTCCAAGGTTAAGAAAGTTAGGTTTGTAGGCCAAGTGTCACCGGAGGTGAACCAATGTGGCCTAGTCATTGTGGATGAGTCACCTAGGGAGGTGACTAAGGTTAAGGGCTCTAGGGGGAGTTCTAAGAGTCAAATTGGGACCCATGGCCAATGGATCTTAGGTGGGTTGTACTTGGGAGTCTAGAGGGGTCTGGGATGTGCCAAGTGGTTTGGAGACGGACTTGAGTCTCAAACCTAGGGTTTTGGCACAATTTAGTTTTGTTTCATGCTTAGAAATATGACATTGGGGTCATATAGCATGATAATTGATTTTGGATGTATAGATGCCATATAAACCAATGCTAGAGATGCATTGTGGGTTAGTATGGGCAAATACATCAAGAGGAAGCCAAAACTAGGACTTTAGGTCAAGGTTAAATTGAACCATTTAGCTAGTTTTGAGTTTTGTGTCAATCTTGGGATTGGTGATAGATACATTTTTGAATGTATTTTTCCTAAGTAGACATGGGTAAAACGACCTCTCCACAAAATTTGGAGATTTTTGGAGGTCTGTGGAATTATTGGTGCATTTATGAAATTGGGTCAGAAATGCTGAAAAAGGCTGAAAAACTATGCCAGTCGACTGGCAGTGAACAGAAGCATTCTGTTCGCTCAGCTAGTGGTGACCAGTCGACTGGTACTTCTTGCAGTCGACTGATACCAGTCTGAAATTGTCTTCAGCACTGAATTTTGACCAAGTCAACTCATACAAGTGTATAAAATCCATGGGGGATAAACACACGAGTTTAGGGTCAATTGAAATGACAAGTTTCAACAATTGGGATATTGCTGGAGGACTTTTTGGATGTTAGGCAAAGGGGGAGAAGTAAGGTTTAGTTGGGAAAACCTGAAAGTGTCTTTGCGTAGGGGGAGCCTTGGGATAGGTTCTTAAAAACCCCGTTGTAAAAATCCTAGCTCATTGGGGAGCGTAGGTGTAGGGGAGCCTTGGGATAGGTTCTTAAAAAGCCTGTTGTGAAAATCCTAGCTCATTGGGGAGCATAGGTGTAGGGGGAGCCTTGGGATAGGTTCAAATGCATGTTGCATTGATTTTTTTCATTCGGCAGTGTAAGTCCAAGTGTGTAGCCTTGGCAACGTAAGTCCATTCGGTGGTGTAAATCCAAGTGTGTAGCCTTGGCAACGTAAGTCCAATTGTTTTTAGCATATTGTTTTGCTATTTGTTTTCCTAACTTAAACGTATTGCCAAACACCAAAAAGGGGGAGATTGTTGGAGCAATCCCAATGGTCCGTGTGACCATGTGTTTTGGTTTTTGGGCAAAGGGTTTAAGTTAGGTTCACCCTTGTATTTGATATGCGTATTTGAGTTGTGTAGGTTTGCAGGATACACATGTGACTCAGGTTGATGGCTTCGGGTCCGGTGAAGGATGGAGCATCCGAGGGACCATGGACAAGGCAGCGAGGACAAGGGCCGAGGGAAGCGACTTCGAGGCATACGCGAAGGATGGCATTGGGGACGAGCTGCGGGCTTGAATGCATCCGAGGGACGAGAGCCAAAGGAAGTAGGCTTGAAGGCAAGAGGTCAAAGCTGCAAATGAAGCGTCGAATGAGTCATAAGGGTGAGGGTACGAGTGCATGAGAGATTGTACTCGGAGCAAAATCCTAGTTTTAGGGTTTTACTGTAGCAGTACTGTAGCGTTACTGAAGCAATACTGTTGCGCTACTGTAGCAGTACTGTAGCAGTCGATTGCATGTTTTAGTAGTCGACTGGTGCAGTCGACTGGCAGCGAACAGAATGTCTCTGTTCGCTCAGTTATTATGAAATCGAGTCGTTGGGATGTAACGGTCGAATTTCCACAGAGGGCAGCCGACTGCATGTTTTAGCAGTCGACTGGTAGGCGGGGTTTTCCAACCCGTGGCCTATATAACCAAGTCTTGGGAGCTTAGTTGAGGTTGACGAAATTAGTGGTGGGTAACCTCTAATTAGTAGTCAACTAGTGCCCTAGCAATCCAAGTGCTCTTGATCGAGTTGTGGCGAAGTTTCTCCACCGACAAGGAGGATTGTGCTAGCCGGAGTTTCCTGGGATTAATCCACCGACGGATTGAGGGATCGTCCACCTTACGGATATGCCATGGAGTAGGAGCAAGTTATCTCCAAACCACGTAAATCGGTGTGTGTTGGTTTGCTTGCTCTTTCTTGTTCTTTATATTTGTATTTCGCTTTCGTATTTGTGTTTGTATTATTTGTATTTCCCTGCGCAACTAACAAATACGTAGAAAGCGATCGATTTGGGGCCGCCGTCTATCCAACCTCCCCTTCAAGCCGGCCACCGATCTTCCAACAGCTTTGTCTTCTTATCCTCCGTTTGACATTTTACATTTTTAACGCGAATCGGTCAAGAGATAGCGGTGCCACCGCTTAGCTTTCGGAGGAATTCAAAAGCTCAAGGTCTCGGGGACCCTCTTCAAGGCCCTTGCCTGAAGTGAGGCCGAGGAAGGCAAACTACTAGAGGCTAGACGGCCGACATAAAATCTTGAGCTTGCAACCATGATAGATGCCCGAGACCTGACCTAGTCAAGACCTCCGATAAGAAGATTACCCGCTACAGAGGGAAGAATCGGCCACCGACGGAGGTGAAGAATGTTAAAGCTCGGGCCCTTGAGGTCAAAGTCAAAGGGCCGACCGACTTCGTCCGAAGAATGGTCGTTCAGGAGGTTTCGGAGTTCTCCTGCAAGACTCAAAGTGGATGCTTCTCGCATCTTGACACCAAAGAATATCAGCCGAAATCATTGTCATGCAGTCCATCCGCTCGAGAAGTTTGTAGAGAAGGCCCATCGACTCATCCATGCTTTTGAGCTAGCTATCACCGATCGACTATTTCTAAGAAAAGGGCCAGCTGCGTCTCATCGTCCCGTCCCATGCCATTCGCGATCACGCGACCACAACATTCGGACAAAATTTTTAACTATTTAGAGTGAAGTCCTGAATGTGTATGTCTGGACCTATAAACCCTTTTGTAATCGCTCGACTAATTTTGTTGAATGAATCTATGCCCGTTTTGTCTAATCATGCTCCTCTCGACTTTCACGCTCTATATCTTATAATCTAATCCGACGATGCCGATAATCAGCTCTGCTACGTTTATATAGTTAGTGCTTCAGAGCACACTCGGGTCCTCGTCTTGGGGGTTAGCAGGTCCGACTCTAGAGTTTAACGTCGCCGCTCGACGGTCTTCGAGCCGGGGGGTTTATAGTCGCCGGTCCGACTCTAGAGTTTAACGTCGCCTCTCGACGGTCTTCGAGCCGGGGGGTTTATAGTCGCCGGTTCAACTCTAGAGTTTAACGTCGCCGCTCGACGGTCTTCAGGCCGGGGGGTTTATAGTCGTCGGTCCGACACTAGAGTTTATCGTCGCCGCTCGACGGTCTTCAGGCCGGGGGGTTTATAGTCGCCGGTTCGACTCTAGAGTTTAACGTCGCCGCTCGACGGTCTTCAAGCCGGGGGGTTTATAGTCGCCGGTCCGACTCTAGAGTTTAACGTCGCCGCTCGACGGTCTTCAGGCCGGGGGGTTTATAGTCGCCGGTTCGACTCTAGAGTTTAACGTCGCTGCTCGACGGTCTTCAGGCCGGGGGGTTTGTAGTCGCCGGTCCGACTCTAGAGTTTAACGTCGCCGCTCGATGGTCTTCAGGTCGGGGGTTTTATAGTCGCCGGTCCGACTCTAGAGTTTAACGTCGTCGCTCGACAGTCTTCAGGCCGGGGGGTTTATAGTCGCCGGTCCGACTCTAGAATTTAACGTCGCCGCTTGACGGTCTTCAGGCCGGGGAGGTTTATAGTCGCCGGTCCGACTCTAGAGTTTAACGTCGCCGCTCGACGGTCTTCAGGCCGGGGGGTTTATAGTCGCCAGTCCGACTCTAGAGTTTAACATCGCCGCTCGACGGTCTTCAGGGAGTTTTGCCGTTTGGCAACAAGTGCTCATATCCTTGGTCTTTTTTAATTTTTACTCCTGCAACCAAAGGATACAAACGAACGAGGCATACATGGAATAGATTACACTGGCGCACCTTTTACCCCACTCGGTACGGCTGGAGATGATTTGCGCTCCATGGTCGCTCTAGCCGCCGTCCATCCTCATCTTCCAGGTAGTATGCACCCGATCGGAGCTTCTCGACGACTCTGAAGTGCCCCGCCCAGGGAGCTGCCATCTTACTCACATCGCCGACCGACTTCACCTTCTTCCATACTAGGTCGCCGACCTGGAATGCTCTGGGAATTACACGCCTGTTGTAATTCTGCTTCATTCTTTGCCGGTATGCCATCAGCCGGATGGCTGCTTTTGCTCGTGCTTCGTCAACTAGGTCCAATTCCAGCTGTCTCCGCTTGGCATTATCCCCATCGTAGTTCTGGATCTGATCGGACTCGACTCCGATCTCGAATGGGGCGACCACTTCGCTCCCATATACCAAGTGGAACGGTGTTAGCCCCGTTCCCTCCTTTGGGGTTGTGCGAATGGCCCATAGCACGTCGGGCAGCTCGTCCACCTAGCTTCCTCCCATGTGATCGAGCCGAACCCGAAGTATTCGCAGGATCTCCCTATTGGCTACTTCGGCTTTACCATTGCTCTGAGGATACGCTACGGAAGTGAAGTGTTGTTTGATGCCGTATCCCTTGCACCATTCTCCGAGCTCCTGCCCAACGAATTGTCGCCCGTTATCTGAAATGAGCCGACGAGGAATGCCAAACCGACAAATTATATGCTGCCAGATGAACTTTTTGACCATCCGCTTCTATATTTTTGGCTAGGTGCTGAACCCACTGGAGAAATAAGACCGCCACTAATAAGAACGGCTGCCATGAGGGAAAGGCCCCACTATGTCCATAGGGCACTGGTCGAGAGACAAGAGACCGCATCTTCTCCCGCTGGCCTATGGGACAGAAAGGGAACGGTAGAGACGGTGAAGCGGCAGCCAGAGTTGGCTGGTCATCCGATGAGATCTCAAATATAGGATCCTAGCCAGCGATGGCCTCCACAAGATCCTTGATGTACTTCTTGGAGAATAGCAAGGGACTGGAGAAAGCCCTTTTGTAAAGCTGGTCCCCAATAAGCGTAAACCTCCTCCTCCTCAGGTGGGCTTCCTCCCGATCGGACGGCGTGGCCTCCGAACGTAAGAATTCTATTATAGTTGTTCTCCAATCGCGGAATGTGAGGCCTTCCATCCGGTCGATGAGCGCTACCAACAGGACACTGCAATTGGATAACGATCGACGATATTGAGCTAGCGAGCTTGGCTAATTCATCCGCCGACTGGTTCTCGGCTCGGGGGGTCTTCTGTATGACGACCTCGATGAAATTGTTCTGAGCTTTTCACCCATGTTGGGTTTTTCGGATCGCGAAAGCCGCTTTTTCGCGTCGCAAAAACCCCGAAACCCCGCCGCCGGATCCGTGCGAAGAATAAAAATTCGAAAAACTACGAGTACGAGTTTACCTACCTATAGATCTACACTAGAACTATATGTTAAAGAGTTTTACCCTCGTAGCGTGCCATTCGCGAGTCCCGCTTGTCCAAGGAGATGCCGAATCTCAAGTTGTCAAAGTAGACAACTCTCTATGTGTATCCACACGAACTAATTAGGTGGAGAAGACCAAACAATAGGTGTGCTAGCACCTAGGTGGTTCGGCCAAGGAGAAGAGGGAGAGGAGAAGGAGAGCTTGAGGAAGAAGATGGAATGAATGAGAATTACTCACAAAATGAAAACCCCCCACTTAGCATTAGTGTGGTCGGCCACAATTGTAACTCATTCTCATTTAATGTGGCCAGCCACATTAAATGGAAGGAGACTTATAACCTCCATGAGATGGCACACACATGTGCTAGCTTTGATGATGTGGCACATCATCATTGATTCTCCTAATGCCAACTCACAAATGATGTGACATAAAGTCAAGTTAAACTTGATTTTTCCTCTTCCTCTCAAGTCAAGTCAAACTTGACTTAATCTCTCTCATGGTTGATCTAATCCAACCATTTAATTCAAGCCAATATAATATAATGAATCTAATTCATTTAATTAAATTGATTCAATGAGTCATAATCTAAATTAGACTCATTGAACACATGAATCAACTTGAGTCCAACTCAATTAGCCCAATTAGGATTACTCTTAATCCAATTTGATTCATCACATGAATCTAATCCTCTTGGTTCATCATGTGAACCTAATCTCCATCTAATTGTCCTTTGTGTGTGACCCTATAGGTTCTTGTAACATTGGCAATGCCCCTAAACCCATTTAGGAGCATAAGTAATGAGCGGTATCTAGCAACACATCATTACTACCCAAGTTACAAGAATGTTGAGATCCAACATCACCTCGTGACTACTAATTGTGACTCCTCACAATATATGATAAGTGTTCTTCTATCCTAAACATCTAGATTGATCAATATGAGGCATAGACCGTGTCATCCTCTAATCAATCTAAATCTTGAACTCCAAGTAGACTTACTAAATCAAATGAGCTCAATATCTCATATTGACTCATTTGGGCATGCCCATGCACTTCGTGGTCTCACTATATCAAGAATATCGATGTCACCCCCGTCATATAGGAGGGATAGATCCCATCTACATCACTCACATAAAGCATAAAGACAACTCATCATATCAAGTATAGAAGCATCATATCATAACATAATCGTAAGGTATCATGACATATCATGACAAAATCATAAAGTGCATCCTAGCATAACATAACATAATCATAAGTATCATGGCATATCATGGCATAATCATAAAGTGCATCCTAGCATAACATATCATAATCATAAGTATCATGACATATCATGACATAATCATAAAGTGCATCCTAGCATATCATAACATAGTCATAAGTATCATGCGAGATGACTTTCAAAAACATGTATCATGAAAAATATATGCAACATGTCTTTGAAAACTTATTACATACATACTTAAACATAATCTCATCATGATTAGGGCCCCGGCTTGTACCACATACATAAATGCGCGTGTCCTATGTAGGTCCAAGGTAGCAAGTCTTGAACCCTACAAGACATACATATTAGGCCCGTTTCTTAGTCCATTGACCTAGGGGCACTTAGGAGTTCATCCCTAACGAGGCCCGTTTCTTAGTCCATCGACCCCAGGGCGCTTATGGAGCTCACCCTTGGTACAAGCCATATAAAGTAAAGTAGCATGTCATACATATCATGGTTCTTATTATTTCATGCATATCATATTTCTTAACGTATCATATTATACAAAATTTGGGCACACAACTCATCATAATAGCATGCATAATTTGGGCACACAACACATCATAAATACATGCATAGTTTGGGCACCCAGCTCATCATAAAAGCATGCATAATTTGGGCACACAGCTCATCATAAATAGCATGCATAATTTGGGCACACAGCACATCAGATGGATTATCAACATGCATAGATCATAAGCATACATAAATAAACATAGAAGCATAGCAAACTCTTATCACATCATGAAACATTGCATGTGAGGCACATGGAAATCATAATTAGGTCTCCACCCTAGTATCATATAGTGGCCGAAACACATGGTTGTAAATTAGGTTAACAATCAACATACAAGCATGTGAACCCTAAACCATTATCATATCATGTATCATAAAGAGCATCATGAGCATGTTTAGTTTAGGTTCTAGGTTTTCTATGCTTGTAAACTTATCATGGCCGAATATCATCAAGCATCCCATTTGCTAGAAAATCAATATACAAGCATGTGAACTCTAAACCAACATCATATCATACATCATGAGAAACAACATAAGCATGTTTAGTTTAGGTTCTAGGTTTTCTAAGTCTATAAACTTGTTATTGCCGAATATCATCAAGCATCATATTTGCTAGAAAATCAATATACAAGCATGTGAACTCTAAACCAACATCATATCATACATCATGAGAAACAACATAAACATGTTTAGTTTAGGTTCTAGGTTTTCTAAGTCTATAAACTTGTTATGGCCGAATATCATCAAGCATCATATTTGCTAGAAAATCAATATACAAGCATGTGAATTCTAAACCAAAAATCATATCATACATCATGAGAAACAACATAAGCATGTTTAGTTTAGGTTCTAGGTGTCCTAAGCTTATTAACTTACCATGGCCGAAACTTGTGAACCATGAAACTAGGTTTCATGTGGCATAAAAGCATGGAAACCCTAAACCATTTTCATAGTATTTATTACCAAGAACATCATGAGCATGTTTAGTTCAAGTTCTAGGTTTCCTAGGCTTATAGAATTGTTGTGGCCGAAAGTTCATGGAGCATGAAAACAAGTTCTAACCACACTACAAACATGAGCATGTCATATTAATTTCATATCTTGTCTTAAGGAGGATCATGGCATGATTAGTTTAGGTTTAACAATTTCCTAGGCCCCTAATCCTATCATGGCCGAATGCTTATGAACATGGAATAAAGTTCAACCCAACATATAAACATGAGCATATCATATCAACTTCATATCTTATCTTAAGAAAGATCATGGCATGCTTAGTTTAGGTTTTAAAATTTCCTAGGCCCTTTAACCTACCATGGACGAATGTTTATGAGCATGGAATAAAGTTCAATCAACATATAGGCATGAGCATATCATGTTAACAACTCTCTCATCATATATCATAAAACAAAAGGAGCATACTTGGTTTGAGTCTTAACTTACCTATTGCCTTTATTCATGCTTGGCCGAGAGTCTAGGGACATTACTCTAAGTTCTAACCAAACATTCTAACATATAAACATTAGATAAATCCCCTACCATAAGATACATGTTACAAGAAACATATTGAGCATGTTAAACTTGGGTCTTTACATTTCCTAGGTCTTTCTTTTTTTTTTGTCTTGGCCGAAAATTCCATGAAGGTATCCTAGGTTTTTAGGCAACCTAATCTCATAGAAAATACATAAGCTATTGTACCACAGGTGAGGGGAAACTTACATAGTTTTTCGCTTGTTGTTCCTTAAGAAAAATAATACCCTTGTGAGGAGGAAGAAGAACTTCTCTTCCTAGTTTTCCCTTTTTGTTTTCTTCTTCTTGTAAGAGGTAAACCTTGAGATTCCTTCCTGGAAATAAGGTTTTCTTAGAGAGGAAACCCTAACTTGACCCTCGAGAATGAGAAGGAAAAGCTCCAAGTTTCGGTGGAGAAGAAAAGAGGAGGAAGAAGGAGGAAGAAGAATTGGAAATTTTCTTTCTCTTTTCTCCTCTAAATCCTATTTATTCATCATGAGAGTGAATTATGTCTTTATTAATCCCTCACTTAACTCTTCTATCCCTTCCCTCTTTGATTCCCATGAAAATGAGAAGAAGAAAAGGGGAGGAAGGCAATTTGCCTTCTTCTTGCTCCCTCTCTTAACCAAGAGGAAGAGGAGGTAAGCAACTTGGTTTTCTCTTGCTCTTTTGCTTAGTTTTTTTTTTCTTCTCACCTTTAACTACAATTTTCATTCCTTTCTATCCATATATTATTCATCATTCTAGTGGTTATCATACATCAATTTATCTCTATTATTTGTGGGAGGTTCAAGGTTCAAACCTTCACCTCTCTCTCTTTTTATTTCTATTATTCCTTTTTGATTCCTCTTACTTTTATGCTCTAAAGAAAATAACACTCATATACTTATCTTATAATTTCGTGGGTGTTACAGTACCCCATACCTCATAGAAGTTCATCCTCGAACTTAGAATTGCGACGGATACTTTCGTTTCATATCATCTTCCCATTTCCACGTGGCTTCTTCATACCGTTGATTTTGCCACAGGACCTTTACTAAGGGTACTTCTTTGTTCCTTAGTCTTTTGATGTCTCGATCCAATATCTGAATTGGTCGGCTCTCGTAGGTTAGGTACTCTTGTACTTGTACTACCCGTGGTTCAATCACTTGGTCCGTGCTCGGAATGCATTTCTTTAGCATCGAAACGTGGAACACATTGTGAATGGCTGACATCTCTTGAGGCAGCTCTATTTCATAAGCTACTTTGTCGATTCTTTTCAGAACTCGGTATGGTCCTACATAACGTGGGCTTAGCTTTCCCTTCTTACCGAACCTCATTACCCCTTTCATAGGAGCTACTTTGAGAAATACTGAGTCTCCGACACTGAATTCCAATGGCCTTCGTCGCTTATCCGTATAATTCTTCTGTCGACTCTGAGCAGTTTCTATTTGTTGGCGGATGTTCTGTATAGCACGGGTGGTGTTATCGATGAACTCGGTTTGAAATCCCATCTCTTTCTTTTCACCGCCTTCGTACCAACATATAGGGGATCTACATTTCCTCCCGTACAGAGCCTCGTAGGGCGCCATCCCAATAGTAGCCTGGTAACTATTGTTGTAGGCGAATTCCATTAGGCATAAATATCGGCACCAGCTCCCTTTGAAGTCTAATGTGTATGCCCGTAACATGTCTTCTAATACTTGGTTAACCCTTTCTGTTTGTCCGTCGGTCTGAGGGTGGAAGGAAGTACTGAATAATAGCTTCGTACCAAGAGCCTTCTGGACACATTCCCAAAAATGCGAAACAAAATGACCATCTCTGTCTGAAATGATGGTCTTAGGAATCCCATGTAGTCTAATAAATTCCTTGACATATAATTGAGCCAGTTGCTCAATTGAATAAGTCATCTTGATTGCTAGAAAATGGACGGATTTGGTTAATCTATCCACGATTACCCATATGGCGTCATAGCCGTTTGTTGTCTTGGGTAATCCTGATACAAAGTCCATAGAGATATCTTCCCATTTCCATTCGGGAATTTGGACAGGCTACAGTAATCCTCCAGGCCTCTGGTGTTCTGCTTTAACCCTCTGACAGGTCAGGCAGGTACTGACATACTGAGCCACATCTCTTTTCATACCGGACCACCAGAATTTCTTTTTCAAATTCTGGTACATTTTGGTGGATCCTGGATGCATTGCATAGGGCGTTGAATGAGCTTCCTCTAGTGTCCTTCTTCGCAACTCTGGATCCCCGGGAATACATAATCGATCCCTGAGGTATAACATTCCACTGTCCGCGATTCGGAATCCGTCATTCTTTCCTTCTAGAGTTTCTTGTTTAATCCTTTGGAGGCTTTGGTCACTGGTTTGTTTCTCCAATAGGTTGTCGAATAATGTGGGTGCTATGGTGATGGTAGAGAGCTGCCCGGACATATTTTCGATCTAATGACTTGTAATGTCTCTCAGTTTCCCGATAATTTTGAACACTGGTTCGCCTTCAGCATCAGATATAGCTTTAGCATATTGACTAAAAGTAGATAACTGACCTGTGACGACAGTAGAGGCACTCGCCACATCTTCTTTGGTAAGCGAGAAAATCCTGGCGTTCGTTGTAGTTGGCGGGGCTTCCAATCTCCCTTGGCTAATTGGTGTTCCTTCAATAGTAGCTTGCATCTGATGTAGTTGTGAGGGGGCACTCTTGTTCTGGTTATTCTGCTGGGGTGGTGCCTGAAATCGGTTAGTGCAGTCTCTGGCCAGATGTCCTTCCCCTCCGCAATTATAGCACTTTCTTGTACCCTTGTGGCATACTCCGGAATGCAGCTTTCCACAAATAGTGCACTGAGGGTATTTCGGTTGCTTATTCACTGGGCCACCTTTTGCATTGTCCCATTGTTTCCTTTTCCCCGTAGGGGTCCCTTTCCAGCTTGTTTTGGTACCTGAAGGTCTCTGTCCTTCTGTTCGGGCCCGATTCTTATTCTCGTTCATCGCTTTCTGATAATGTTCCGTAATCAGTGCACTGCTGACCAATTCCTCTATAGTCTGCGGGCTATTAACTCCGCCGACCACGTTCAGTGCTATCTCGGGTCAAAGCATCTTCAACATCAGTCTGACCCTTTCTCTTTCTATGCGAACCAACTCTGGACATAGGCGTGCAAGACGGTTGATGCGCTTTACTGCTTCGTTCACTGATAGGTCACCTTGCTGAAACTCGATAAACTCGTCGTAATACCGGTTCGTCACTTGCATATGGAAGAACTCTGTCTCGAAGTCCGTCCAGTTCATCAGATTAATCTGTCTCTTTCACGCCCCGGAGGAGTCCTTGTCCGAAGAAATTTCGACAGCATCTCCCCTGTACAGCGGCCAATCTGAAACTTTTCTACAAGCACTATATACCTCAGTCACATTTGTCACTGCTACAGGGGAGATGCTGTCCGATTTTCGTCGGACAACCTTACTCTCGGGGCGTGATCAGTTGTTCCGTGATCTGACGCTGGAGGTCGGTAACTACCTGGGTCAGATCTGGTGGAGTCGCTGTCTCGTCTGCTCGGGTAGTACGTCTCCTAGCCATGCTTATCTTCATTAAATGACAATAAATTATCGTTATTTCTATCCAGGCTAACATAAGATCATTATCATTCTTATCCTACCATCATGCATACCTAAACTAGAACTGTGACTTATCATCATTAAAAGAATAAGTAAACATGCATAATATTAAAGCATCATAAAAGAATTAAATTAAGCATATAGATTCTTACTTGGAGCGGCAGGATGGAGGCTTAACATGTGTGTAGTGAAAAGGCTAAACCTCGCTCTGATACCAAACTGTAACACCCCGCCCCTTCCTGCTCAAGCTGACGGGGGTTACTTATCTTTTTCTTCTTATCTTATCTTACTTACTTGCTTGTTAATAATCTTTTCTACTTAAAATAGCGGAAGTCTTGTTTATAGTATATTTTTTTAAAAAAAAACTTTTCTTTTACTTTTCAAATCATCATCACTAACTACCTATCATATAAAGTCACATAGCATGCTTAACATGAATTTAAGCCATAATACTAATAAGCATGATGAAATGTCATGGAGTCATGGAATAACGACATAAGCATAATTCTTATTAAATAAAAGCAGGTCTTTCTCTTTTAGCCGAGTCACTACTACACACGTCCTTCTTACCCCTCCTGCTGCTCCCTTAGTACATCCATTCCTTGCCTTTATCTGTGGTACAAGGAAAGTAAGCTATGAGCACACAAGGCTCAGTAAGATTCTTCCTACTCACAAAAACCGTAAAGCATAGCATATTCATAAGGCATAAAGCATAAAGACAACTCATCATATCATGTATAGAAGCATCATATCATAACATAATCGTAAGGTATCATGGCATATCATGACAAAATCATAAAGTGCATCCTAGCATAACATAACATAATCATAAGTATCATGGCATAATCATAAAGTGCATCCTAGTATAACATAACATACTCATAAGTATCATGGCATAATCATAAAGTGCATCCTAGCATAACATAACATAATCATAAGTATCATGACATATCATGGCATAATCATAAAGTGCATCCTAGCATATCATAACATAGTCATAAGTATCATGCGAGATGACTTTCAAAAACATATATCATGAAAAATATATGCAACATGTCTTTTGAAAACTTATTACATACATACTTAAACATAATCTCAACACGATTAGGGCTCCGGCTTGTACCACATGCATAAATGCGCGCGTCCTATGTAGGTCCAAGGTAGCAAGTCTTGAACCCTACAAGGCATACATACTAAGCCCGTTTCTTAGTCCATCGACCTAAGGGAACTTAGGAGTCCATCCCTAACGAGGCCCGTTTCTTAGTCCATCGACCCCGGGGTGCTTATGGAGCCCACCCTTGGTACAAGCCATATAAAGTAAAGTAGCATGTCATACATATCATGGTTCTTATTATTTCATGCATATCATATTTCTTAACGTATCATATTATACAAAATTTGGGCACACAGCTCATTATAATAGCATGCATAATTTGGGCACACAGCACATCATAAATACATGCATAGTTTGGGCACACAGTTCATCATAAAAGCATGCATAATTTGGGCACACAGCTCATCATAAATAGCATGCATAATTTGGGCACACAGCACATCATAAGGATTATCAACATGCATAGATCATAAGCATACATAAATAAACATAGAAGCATAGCAAGCTCTTATCACATCATGAAACATTGCATGTGAGGCACATGGAAATCATAATTAGGTCTCCACCCTAGTATCATATAGTGGCCGAAACACATGGTTGTAAATTAGGTTAACAATCAACATACAAGCATGTGAACCCTAAACCATTATCATATCATGTATCATAAAGAGCATCATGAGCATGTTTCGTTTAGGTTCTAGGTTTTCTAAGCTTGTAAACTCATCATGGCCGAATATCATCAAGCATCCCATTTGCTAGAAAATCAATATACAAGCATGTGAATTCTAAACCAACATCATATCATACATCATGAGAAACAACATAAGCATGTTTAATTTAGGTTCTAGGTTTTCTAAGTCTATAAACTTGTTATTGCCGAATATCATCAAGCATCATATTTGCTAGAAAATCAATATACAAGCATGTGAACTCTAAACCAACATCATATCATCATGAGAAACAACATAAGCATGTTTAGTTTAGGTTCTAGGTTTTCTAAGTCTATAAACTTGTTATGGCCGAATATCATCAAGCATCATATTTGCTAGAAAATCAATATACAAGCATGTGAACTCTAAACCAAAAATCATATCATACATCATGAGAAACAACATAAGCATGTTTAGTTTAGGTTCTAGGTGTCCTAAGCTTATTAACTTACCATGGCCGAAACTTGTGAACCATGAAACTAGGTTTCATGTGGCATAAAAGCATGGAAACCCTAAACCATTTTCATAGTATTTATTACCAAGAACATCATGAGCATGTTTAGTTCAAGTTCTAGGTTTCCTAGGCTTATAGAATTGTTGTGGCCGAAAGTTCATGGAGCATGAAAACAAGTTCTAACCACACTACAAACATGAGCATGTCATATTAATTTCATATCTTGTCTTAAGGAGGATCATGGCATGATTAGTTTAGGTTTAACAATTTCCTAGGCCCCTAATCCTATCATGGCCGAATGCTTATGAACATGGAATAAAGTTCAACCCAACATATAAACATGAGCATATCATATCAACTTCATATCTTATCTTAAGAAAGATCATGGCATGCTTAGTTTAGGTTTTAAAATTTCCTAGGCCCTTTAACCTACCATGGCCGAATGTTTATGAGCATGGAATAAAGTTCAATCAACATATAGGCATGAGCATATCATGTTAACATATAGGCATCGACCATAATAAAGGTGGTCGGGATAGTTTTCCTTTGAGGTACTTCGCCTAAGGAAAGAGGTAATTTAATTTGACTAAACGATTGTACTTCATGTCCAAAAAACCCAAACAGAGAGGTGGTGATAGAATGTAGATCATCCAACTTGATTCTCATCTGCTTTAAGACTAGCCAATAAAGAATGTTGATAGAACTTCTTGCATCTAGAAAAGAAACATCATAGTTAGAGACTATTGGATGTTTACTAGGGCATCATTGTATGGAGTGATGATGCCTTTTAGGTCACTAGGACCGAATCCCAAGACAGGTGCGACTACAACTTCTACTTTAGGTACATGAATGGTCATGCATTCTTCTTAACCATACCTCTTTCGAGACAGATTGGAATCACCATCAGTAGTATATGCAGAGATCATATTAATCATTCCTCGATTGGCTAGGCTCCTGAGCTGGTGCTTCTCCTTGTGATGGTGTTGGAGGTTGATTTTTAGGAGGTGGAGTAAGACACTAGGACCTAGGTGGCCCTGTCTCGGAGGATAGTGAGGAGGTTGTCTTCTCAGCAAGGTCAGTCAATATGTTTCTCATACAAGGATAATCTTCAATAACTTGGTCCAATTCTTGCTCTAGTCCTTGACAACTATGAGTTGTGTGCCCATATTCTTGAATAAAATCATAAATGATAGGAGTGGGTTGCTTTTGAGGACCTCACTTCGAGCCCATAGGTTGTCTCAAGAGTTGATGCTCATCACAAATCTGCATAGTCTTTTCTTCATAATACCATAAAGGAGTGTAGGGTTATTCCTCTATTGAACATTATGTGCTCAAGCTGATATTCTACAATCTCAATTGGCCTAGGCCCCTTTTGCTCCTACCGAGCTGGTTGTACTTCCTCTATATTGATATACTTTTCAGCCCCGACGAGAAGCATGTCATAATCAACTGGGGACTTCTTTGATAGAGAACAAATACATACTCCTTCTCTAAGTCCTTGAGCAAAAGCACCTGCTAGAATTTTGGGTACTGGTGAAGGGATTTCCCATGCTGCACAAGTTTACATTACATGTATTGGTGCAAAATTTCCTGAGGCTTCTGCATAAGATTAAATAAACTGAGCGAGCTGAGTATGTACTTCTTGGAACTAGAAAAATGGTGCAGAAATAGTGTTGCATAATCATCGAAAGAAGATATAGATCCAAATCACTAAGTACTAAACCATTGTTGAGCCGATCCCACTAGAGTGGTAGGCTCGACACTTAATCCCCTCTGTATACTGATGTGGCAAAACAATATTCTCAAATTGACACAAATGATCCATAGGATCAAATGAGCCATTGTACTTTGGCATATGTGGTGTTCAAAAATGTTAAGATAATTCTTCCTTTAAAATATTCTCAAAGAAGGTGATATGTTGAGCAGCCACCCTTCTAGTAGATGAAGGCCTTATTGGTTCATCTACCAATAGTACATTGTCAGGGCGAGGCATCACTGACATTGGTAAAATAGGTGTATCATTGATTGGCCTCTTATTGGGTCGATATCTAGAGGTATCGCCCCTGGAGCTATATGTAATAGGTGATATTTTGAAAATCGCAAGTGCGCGTTATGTTGTCAAGTAATAAAAATATCAATCTATAGAGATTGTGACTAAGTACTAGTCTACTAAACAAATGTCATTGTCTAGACTAATCATGGGGTTTGAGTTGTGCAAGAGTAAAAGATCTAAGAAGAAACAAATCAAAGAATATGGTGAGGGAAGAGTATTTAGTGAGATGAGAGAAGAAAAAAGAGAGTGATATAAGAGAATTCGATGGAAAAAATGATTCTAGGATTTCGGTTTCACCATAATGATTATAAACACTTAATCTATATTTGATTTCCTATCCTCAATTATTATTTATGTAGGTAGACTATCCTATGATATCCGATGTGAACTTTTGAGATTACACCGATGTATTCGTTCCAATTTGTTGTCTACTTTTAGAGCAGTATAGCTAAGGGATTACTTTCTTAAGGAGATCCCTATCACGCTACAACACCCAAGTTGCCTTTTCTTACTGTGTGGTGACAAATTGGAACCAATCCATTAATATCTATGATGGCCTATTACTCCTCATGGCAAACCGATCTACTTTCATAGATGACTCACCATGTCTCAAGTTCTACGAATTAAAGAATTGGATTCTCCTTTCAGTTCATTTCCACACTACATAGAATATGAATATTGTGCTTTTGGCATCAAGATAGTGTATACATAATGGACCTAAACCATAAACACACTTATCATTGAATAAGAAATATTCAAACTCAATAGATTCAGTAAAATAGTGTTTATATATCAAAAGGGCTAATCCCTAATCCTAGAATCAAAAGTCTATTATATAAACTCAGAGTTACAACCAGAGATCATCATTCAAACAAGTTACAAGCAAGATAAATTTAGAAAGAAGGGAAGAAAAACTTAGTCTTGATGTATAGGATCATCTTCGGATGCTTTTTTTATTTGAAATATATGTGTTAAGGCATCGAAAATCCCTTGTATATGCTCTCCAAAGTCTTTTTAGGGCCCTTAGGCGGCTCACAATTGAGATCCCCACCTCTAGATCTAAATCAAACTTTTATACTTGGTTTTTATATGCCTGACACAGTCTTGTCCACAGGCATGGCCTGCTTGTGTCGAGCACTGTGGCTGCTTCCGAGCAACGACATGGCATACCCATGGTCGATGCTGGAGTAAGTCTGGAATGCTAGCATGGCCTGCCATTGGTAGGAATTGTGGAGAATTTTGAATGGGCACGGTTGTGCTGGATGACCACGGCCTTGGCCATTACCGTGCTAGATGGCTATGTTAGAGTGTATACTAAAAGCCTAGCTTTTTGTAAACATTTATTTTGAAATAAAGAATCGCATTGATCAAATGTCTACATTTATATGCTAAGTGTAGTTATTCAATTAATTTATATTGTAGATAACATGGTGTGTGGTGTCACACACAGAAGATCATGCTATCAGTTCCTTATAAATTATAAACAATAGCTCACGACTAAGATGGATAGGAACAAACCATTGGAATAGTCGTAGTGTAATTTGGTATTAGTTTATCTTAACTATAAAATTACACTAGTACACTCTGAGTGTATTGAGCAGGATCATTTAAGGTAAGTTCTTTTTATACTAACTGCATAAAAGAACAAGACCTTTGTTATTATGGAAGTGTGTGCTTTTAATCATAATATAATAACAAGCACATATACTCAATATTCATTTCTTTAATTTATCAAAGGGTGCGATTTAGTTCGATAAATCAATAGACCCGATAAGTTGGGAAATTATATTATTTATATGGTGTGTTGTTGATTATAGAATGAAACTGTGTCCTAGTAATCTAGGTTGATAATGTCCCCTTGAGGAGCTCATAAGGATTGTCATGTAAACCCTGCAGGTGGACTTAGTCCGACATGATGATAAGGTTGAGTGGTACTACTCTTGGAGCTAGATATTAATTAAGTGAATTGTCAGTAACTCATTTAATTAGTGGACATTCTATATCTTAAACACAGGGAGACTAACACACTCATGATAAGAAGGAGCCCATATAGTAATATGAGATTGGTGCGATAGTTCAATAATAACTCTTTAGTGGTATGAGTTATTATTGATGAACTCGAGTTGGGTGTTCGGGGCGAACACGGGAAGCTCAAATTCATCGGGAGACCAAAACCAATTTCTCCTCTCGGTCACTGTGTTAGCCTCTTAATTATAAAGTGTTATACCCACTCATACCCACCTTAAGGTGGTTGGTCAAGCTTAGCTTGGACCCCAAGCTAAGGCCGGCCAAACCAAGGTGAGATGGGTCAAGCAGGTGGTCGGCCCTAACTTAAACCCAAGCTTAGGTGGCCGACCACAATAAAATTAAAAGGATTTTATTTTTTAAAATCTTTCTTTATGTGGAAGCATGGTTTTAAAAGAGAGTTTAAAATTTAAATCTTTCCTTTTATAGTTTTTTACAAAAGATTAAGAGAAAGGTTTGATATCTTTCCTTATTTGTAGTTAAAAGGAATATTTTAATTTTTGATAAAATTTTCCTTTTTTGTAACCATCCTCATGGTTTTAAAAGAGAGTTTTAAAATTTAAATCTTTCCTTTTATAGCTTTCTACAAAAGATTAAGAGAAAGGTTTGATATCTTTCCTTATTTGTAGTTAAAATGAATATTTTAATTTTTGATAAAATTTTCCTTTTTTGTAACCATCCTCATGATTTAAAAGAGATTTTTAAAATTAAATCTTTCCTTTTATAGTTTCTACAAAAGATGAAGAGAAAGCTTTGATATCTTTCCTTATTTGTAGATTGAAAGGAAGATTTTAATTTTGGAGAAAACTTTCCTTATTGTAATCATCCACATGTTTTAATAGAGAGATTTTAATTTATAAAAGTTTCCTTTTATAACCAACCATGAAGGAAATTTTTAAAGAGAATTTTTATTTTAAAATTTCTGAAAATAAATTAGGAAGTTTTAATTTTTGTTTAAAACTTTCATTGTTTGAAGGATATTGAGGTGGTCGGCCAAATAGAAATAAGAAAAGAAATTTTAATTAAATTTTCCTTTCATTGGCAAAGAGGATAAGGAAGGTTTTATTTAAACTTTCCTTATTTTCCAATACCAAGGAATATAAAAGAGAGGGTAGAGGTATCTCACCTCATAACACATATCTATTATTTTCCTCTCCTCTTTTCCTTGGTGTGGTCGGCCCTCATCCTCTCCTCCTTTTCTTCTTCTTTGGTTGGCGGCATCAACTCTCTAGGAGACTCTTGGTGGCCGAATTTTGCTTGGAGAAGAAGTAGAGAAAGGAGACTTTGTTTCTTAGCATCCCTTGGAGCTTGGTTGGTGACCGAAGTTCTTCATCTTAAGGAGTTTGTTGATTGGCCGAAACTTGCAAGGAGAAGAAGGAAGCTTGGGTGGATTCTCGTCTCGGTAGATCGTCGCTCACACAACGTACGAGATAAGAAGAGGAATACGATAGAAGATCGTGAGGTTTATTAGCTACAAAGAAATGTATAACTAGTTGTCTTGTTCCGCATCATACTAGTTTTCTTTGTATGGATTTTGAAATACCAAACACAAGAGGCTAACATTTCTAGGTTTCGAATTTATGATTCGAGTTTGTGTTTCTTTTATTTTTTCGATCTTCTGATTCGATTGTTCTTAATGGTTAAACCTAGGGTTACTATAAGGAGATTAAATATTGAATTTTGTTGAAAGGCTTTGTCTAGGAAGTTGTGGATGCTCCCATACCCAAGAATGCCTAGTGTCTTACCATATTTAACCTGGAAGCCGATCTCTGAAATAAATATTTAATCAAATTTGTAACATAGGTGGATTTGGATAAATAATATTAAGCATCATTTGCGATCCAAGTCTAAACATCTAAAAACAGATAAGTTGAATTTGGAATCAATAATATTAAGTTTCGTTTGCGATTCTAAATTTAATTTCTAAAGAACACAATAGGTTGATAGGAATGGTTTAAGACTTGTACAAAATTTTTGTACAGGGAATCGGTACAATATTTTGGGTAGCAACCAACAGGCTACAACCGTGGCAGTTGGAATGCCCTCAAGAAATAGTCTTTGAATTCCATTTCACTCCTCTTTGCGCCCTATCAAAGAAAATAAACCAGAGCAACTCTCTGAACTAGAAAAGTATCAAAATGAAACATTAATAGATGAAAACATGAGATACATGCATATGAAATGGGATAGGATGTGTGTAAACTACTATAAAATCCTTATATGAAATGCACACATCAAAATTCCCAAACTAATCCTTTGCTTGTCCACAAGCAAACATCAATATCAAGAATACATGTGTATAATAATCTCCCAACTTTAATTAGTTCTAATTTTATCAAGTAGCATTATCATTAAGTGAAGACATTAAATTAGTTTCACTAAGTCTAACAAGAAAGCTTAAGTGCACAGTGCATAGTTTGCTCCTAAAGTTTTCAAGTTTCTCCCTAAGTCAAGTCATCATTCCATCATATTCCCAAGGTTTCTAGCATTAGGCACTTACCTATCATATGCGAGGTTCATCCACTCTTCCCAACATAAAGTTTCAAAGGTATGTTCAGTATTAAGATAAATTAATAGTCATTTCTCTAGTAATATAACTCGGTCTTAAAGGGACACCTTATCACTTCTATTCACGACAATTTTTTTTCCCAATTTTTGTCACTCACAATGTTTTACTTCTTTTCAATTAAGTATTTTCTTTTTTTTCTCTTTTTTTATTCCTTTTTTGATACATGGGATTTTGATTTTACCAAATGAGTTGACACAAATTTGAGCATAATCCAGTAACTAAAATGTTGTGAGAGAGTCATCTATAGTCACCAAGGTATTAATCTGACAGTATGAATCATGACTACGTAAATTAACTCTTAAAAAATAAATCATAAGTGAAGTGAAATGATCAAACTATTAAGTAGGCATTCAATGAACCATCATCAACTCAACAATGCTTTTGTAATCTTACTATAAGATAGGAGAACATGAATTACCGAAAATAAGAGAGTGTATTCACATGGTATTATCAAGACTAAATGCATCAAAATTTTGCTTAGAGGACAATTCTATGCATGTGTGCTTCAAATTAGAATAAAAAAGAATAATATGAACAAAACATGATATGATGCTTACTAACAACAACTATCAAATTAACAAGATATAACAAAAACACCAAAACTAGGCTCATCAAATAATACTAACAAAAGAAAGAAAAACTAACCCTGAGAATGAGGCCTCCTCCAATAAAGCCAATTAATGTGGAGGACGAAGAGGGAAATGAGGAAGGGGAGGCATCTCAGCATTGCTAGAAACTCAAGAACTGAGGTGATGATGTCATAGATACATATGCTCAATCTAAGCGACTATAATCTCCTCTGCTCCACAGTAGCCTCCTTCTCTTCTCCATTGCTATCATTGTTCATGCATGAATTGCCTCATCTCATCCCAAATCTACCTCTGATCTTGCATAAACATTGTCTCTTCTTTCATCCTTCATGCTTCGGCTTGAAAGTATAACTTGACCTCATCATAATGCATCTCTTCCCTTTGGAAGTGTCTTATAAGGCGATCTAATCCACTATTCCAATGTCCCCCTTATTACTCTAGATACTATGTCATAGTAACCTACTCTATATGGATACTATCAAGGCTAGAATGGAAATCAAAAAATCATATACAAAGGACCCTGTAGGATACTCAGAATGAGAAAAAGATGGTTCAATGGATTCAGTGTTGAAAGTGGGTGGCTCATCCCTAAATACTGGTGACTCTTCTCTATCTACAAGAGATCTTTCTCTATTAGGGTGGGCTACTAGTGCATGAGGCATCTCAGAGGGAGGCAAATGTAGCTCCTTAGATTGAGGGATCGATGGGACTCTGTTACACTACTGCAAGTGCACGATTATGTCGTCAATAATAAAAAGTCATTGATCCCATAGAGATTGGTTAAGCACTAGTGAGTTCCCATAGCGAGCTATCTACATGATTGAAATGTTTGTGAATGATTTCACTAAGAGAAAGAGAAAGAGAAGTAGAAGAGAGAGTTGAGAATTATTGTGAGAAAATTGGTCAAGGGAAATGTTCTAGGGCTTCAATTTCATTGTGATGCTAATTAATGCCCTATGGATTGCCTACCTCCTACCCTCTATCCTTATGCACAAGTAGGAAGTCTAAATAAATATCGACACTCTCCCACGATGGTCGTATCAGAGTATTATCCCCATTGCTATCTGATGCCACTAAGCAGTCAAGGAAACCTAGGAGGTCTGATTAATGGGATCCCCTTTGTCACTAAAGGTCCCCAGTCATGCAATCACTAAATTACACATAACGCTTACTAACAACAGATTAGAGATAATCTATTAAGCCTAATTAGACACTTCCAATAGAGAGCTACTCTCCCTTTCAAGGTGACACTCTCGAAATGTCTGTTTAAAGGGATACCTCCCTGTCGCGGGGCTCCCACAATCATACAATTTTAGGGCATCCCCTCTATAGGGTAAGCAATCAATACATCCATTCCATTAAATATGACATTAAGCATAAAGACACCACAGACACATTTAATCAAATAGATATAAGGCATAAACATGTCATTTGAATAGGGCATTAGCAAATCCATAGAGTTAGCATCAATCACACATCACAATTACTTCTTTAATTCTAGAACAAGGTGGATCTACTCTATAATAAAAGAAACTAGACCTAAAGACATAGAAATTACAACTTTCTACTTGAATCTAAGAGAAAGAAGAAAGACAGCATATCGAAAGCATTGAAAAGTCTTCGAATCCAATCCTTTGCTTTCAGAAGTGAAGGAGAAGATGAAAATGACTTTGGATCATTGATCAGAGTGTGGATGACGAGTAGATCTTGGCTAAGTGAGTCTCCCCAAGGGGAAAACTCTTCCTCCTCTCAAAAGGGGGGGAGAACGCCCTTTTTATATGCGTGGGCATGACCCTTGCCTAGGACGTGTCATGATCATGCCTCACGGGCATGGCCACACTCAGGTTTTCTAAAACAGGAGAGGCATAGCCATGTGGATTCCACATAGCCTCCCCCTGGTCAGCTTTTGTTAAGCACGAGCTCTACTTCCAAGTAAAATGCATGGCCATGTACGATTCACACGCTCCCCCCCCCCCCCTCATTATGGTTTCGACTGGGCGCAACTCTTCTTGCGTGAGAGGCATGGTCATACCTATGGGGCACGACCATGCCATGGCTAGGCTCTACTGGGGAACATCGTCGTGCCATGGGGCACGTCCAACCTATGCTTCTCTTCTATGGTTGCTCCAAAACATGTTTTAACTCCACTTTCGCTCCAAAGCGTGTCTTGTTAATAGGAAACAAAGCACGAGCAGATCTCTGACAAAGATAGCAATAATACTAAAATAATGATAAAGCAGGGTGTAATAACATAGATCATACACGAGTAATATAAGTAGAAGTATGTTAAAGTATGAATAAAAGTGTATAAAATCTATGCACATCACACCCCCAAACTTAAACCTTTACTTGTTCTCAAACAAAATTCTATAATCTAGACTCATGTGCTCATATAGTGCATCATAACCCCTAGTGACTCAATCTAACTCTATGAACTAGTTTCATTGGTGAGCATGATCATAGAGTAACTCGAGTGTGGTCTAAAAATGAGTTCTCATGCACAGTGCGATGAGTGACCTAAGTTTTTTAAGTATCTATCCCTAAGTCTAGTCAAGTCATCATCTAACCTGGTTTCTTGTGTTCCCAATGATACACACTTACTTGTCACACGCTTGGTTCATCCCTCTCAATCTACCCAAAGTTTCAAAGGCATGCTCGATATCAAGGAAAACGTAGTATTAATTTTCCCAAGAACTTAACTCGGTCTCAAAGGGATAAATTGCTAAGTTTCACTCATGATAACTATTTTTTATATCCCTTTTTCATCATTTTTTTAGTGCTTTAAATGTAGCGCTAACATATATGCAAAAGATACAAATGTGGGGATAATTTAATTTTTCCAAATAAGCTTACATGATTTGAGTATCATTCAGTAACCAAGATGTAATTTGAAAAGTTACAATGGGCGTATATAAGTACTGACAAATTATACAAATCATACCTATTTTTAGAGTTTTTAACTATCCAAACTTAAGAAAAGTGAAATAAGATCCATAAATTAGACCATTCCTCAAATTTTTATCAACAAAATATATTACTCACTTCATGCTACTAAAGATAGAGGAAAATAGCTTACTAAACATACTAGCACTGTTTTACGCAACACCATCCAAACAATAAACATGTTAGAAATTCTACTATCAGACAAGTCAGCATTAAGATGAAGATTGATGCAATCAAATGTCATAGAAGCAACAAATCTAAACAGCATAAGAACTGAAACAAACTGAAGCAAAACTAAAGCAAGAATAAAACAAAGCAAGAAAAATGCAACAAGCAAAGTGCAACTGCAAACTGTCATGAATAGGCAACAAATATGTACAAATGTATACCCCTCCCATAGACTTGAACTTTTCATCATTCCAGTGAAATTAATATGGTGGTGGAGGCCCATGTGTAGGATGTCAAGAGGGAAGATATGGGTCAGGTGGTAGGTCTCTAAGGTCAGGAGGAGGTAGCGTAGTAGGAAAGCTAGGGAAACCATGTTGAGGGCCAAGACCCTCGTGAAACTGAAAAAAATGGTCACCTGCTAGCCAATATAGCGCATGGTGTGTCTAAAATCCTCCTCTCTCTCTCTCTCTCTAGCAATGTAGTAATCATTAACAAATTCATCTACCTATCCCTAAAAGTTTCTCATGGACTGAAAATGATCTCATATCTCTTGGAACTGTTCATGAGTTAGTGCATAGTGCCCTTCCAACATGCGTTGGCTAGCACTCTACCTCTCATGAAGAGTATCCAAAGAGAAATGGAAATATGAGAAATCAAATCTAGAGGGGCTCGTGCTACCATAAACAAAAAAATGCCTAGCCGACTCTAGATAACTAGTCGGTTGTGGGTGTCTAGACGATGAGGGTTTAGGGTGCTCTACATGGATGGAGGCAACCTCGAGTGCTATGTCCCTAATAACCTAATTAGTAGGGATGGGAACTGTGGTTGGATTACGGTTAGGAAGAGGGAATGGAAATCCCTCCCTCCTGGGAAAAGCAAAATCGTTCTCATCTTGATAGATCATTTTCATGGTAAGTATGTATCAATATCAATTTTAGAGTTGTCATGAATAATGTCTAAACCATATAGTTTGTGAAGGATTGAAAGATATGATAGAGGGAGGGGGTGAATATCACATGTTAAAAACTTTTTCTTTTGAAGCATTGAAATAAGAGTAGTGTAGCGGAAAATAAAGAACTCTTTTCGATTACTTGGTTCGGAGCTTAGGTTGACTCCTATTCTAAGACTCACGATCTCTTGATCGCACGTTGGGTAATGCACTAAAACTCTTCTTTCTAAAATCTTCAGAAAGAAGTAATTCATACAAATAAAAAGTATAAAATAGTAACAGCCTACTATCTTATTTGAATTTAAGTACAATGCAAGATAAATTAAAGTATACTGAAAAAGAGTATAGATGAAGATCGTCAGTGCCTTGTCGGAGTAGTAGCTTGCTTGAAGATGTATTGTAAAGTAGTAGAACAAACAGAGCCTTTGCACAAAGGTGAACAGAAAACTTGATCATTGCCTTAGACCTCGAGCTCCCTTTTTATAAGCATGGTTCAGTCGACTGATAAAACCTTCGGTCAACTGATCCATTCAGTCGACCAAACTCCCTATCGATCGACTGAACGTGCACCCTTCCTTCTTCACTGAGATCTAATCTTCGCACATTTATGAGCATTAATGGTTTAGTCGACTGATCCCATGATCAGTCCAACAATCGATGTAATTTCCCCATTCGTTGAAATTCTTCATTTAAGATCCTTTAATGCATTTAATGTTTGGTCGACCGATTCCTAAGTTCAGTCAACCAATCAAGCTGACTTCCAACTTAGCTTCTGATCAATCTGATCTATGTCACATCGACTCGGTTCGGTTGACCGATCTCTGAATTCGGTCGATCGATCAGGCCAGTTTCTGTAAAACAAAGTTAAACACAATATGTCCCTACAAAATAAAGGTTAGCACAGTTATATGATGCATGAGTAGTAATTGACAGTACCACTGTCTTGATCTCAACTTGAAAACCTTCCTGGTTTCTTCAATTGGATTAGTGACCTAGGGTTTGTTCCTTTTCAAAACATGACCTCACTGTAACTCCTTTTCAGTTGCTTACCTCAACCTACCTGCAAAACATTGGTCCTCCAGACCTATTTAGACTTTGCCGCTTAGCATCAAACCAGCTCACCAGGACTTATTCTTGATCTTCAGTCCTCTAGACCTATCGAGCTTTCTTGCCAAGTGTTGGGTCCTCTCGACCTACTTGGACTTCTTGCCTGGATTCCACGATCTGCTAAAATTTTTCTTGCCTAGCCATGACTAGGGCTTTTACTGGTTGAGTAAGCAGCCTGCACACTTAGTCAACTTATTATATCTCAACAATACTTAACTTAAACCTTTGATAACATCCAAACTCAGGTTCGTACCAACAATCTCCCCCTTTTTGATATTTGGTAATCAAGGTTCACAGTTAAGTTTATAAAGATAAGTAAAGATAAGTAAACAAACATTTGTTTTTAACTTAACTCTCCCCCTGAATTCACTATTTCTCTCCCTTTGACCCACATCAAAATTAGGGAAAGCACAACTAAGCTTGAATTAGGTAAGTGTCGAAGTTTAGAAAATAGCTAGAAAAATTTGAAAACTTAAAATTTCAAAAACAAACATAGTGGTTTTAAAAACTTAATCAAGAATAAGACTGGAAAACATTTCTAAACAAATGAAGGATTAAAAATATGAAAATAAGAACATTAACTGAAAACTAGGAAAGGAAACCAGTTATTTAGAAAGCAACTGGTTTTGAGTTAAGGAAAATAAGTTGAGGGAGTCTAAAAATAAGTGTAGTATTTAAAAAAAATCTGAGAAAATAAATATACCATAAATTTTTGAAAAATGAAAATCCAAATGTTTTGTAAGGATAGATTTTTGAAAAAAAATGTTTGAAAATATTGTAAAGATAAATTTTGAAAATTTGGTAAAAAATAATTAAAGATTTTGTAAAGATGAATTTTAAAAATTTTGTAAAGATAAATTTTAAAAATAAGAGATGAGACTTACACTTGCCCTTAGGTCGCAAAAAGCCTTATCAATAGTTGTGGTACCAATCTTACACGATACAAAAGAGCTTCCCAGATCTTGAAGTCTAGGAGGTAGTGTGTCCAGAAGTAGAGCGCTACACTCTTTAGACAAAGTGATAGTCTCAAATCCTTCTTTCTTTTATTTGAAATAATCTCCTTCATGGACTTAGTAAATTTCAGTATTTGTTGTAAGGCATCCAAGAGAGGGATGTCAATACATATTTCTTTGGTTTTCTCTAAAAATTTATCAGATTCTGCATCTTTCATGGCCTTGGAGATTCTTTGAGGAAAGGAGATTGATGGAACAAATCTTCTTGGCGGAGGCATTTCAACCTATACAGTATCTTCCTCTTCCTCTTGTACAACTTCATCTCTAGAGGTAGAAGGAAGTGACTCTCCATTATACTCAATTCTCTTGTCTTTAGCAGTCACTTAGGGATCTCCCAAGGTCCCTCTACTCTTCAGTTTAATTCTATTACAGTGCTCAACTGGGTTTTGCTTTAGCTTCCTTGGGTCCTTGAGGAAGAAAAACTTGCCGCCTGTGCTATTTGTATATCAAGCATCTTTAAGTGTCTTTCCATGTTGTCCAATCTTGTGTTAAGTTGCTTGATGTCGTCGTCTCCTTAGTTAGAAAGAATCTCCTCAAGGAACTTTTCTATTCTTGATTGTTGATTGTTCTATTGATATCCAGCCAATTGCCCTTGATATTGGTAATTTCTATAAGAGAAGTTTGGGTGACTCTTCCATTTGGGGTTATAAGTGTTGAAGAATGTATTGTTTTGCCTTTGATTGAAGTTGCCTACTACATTGACTTGTTCTATTTGAGCTAATTGTGCAGAGAAGGCTTCAAGTGGATAACTTTCCTTGATGTGCTTTGTGTTTCCACATCCTTCACATGTAGTGATAATGACATTTACCATATTTACATTCATTATATCAAACTTCCTTGTTAGGGCATCTAGATTTGCAGTAATTAAACTCATCGCATCAACATCGTACTTTCCAGATACTTTGATTGGATTCCCACCTCTTTTAGAAGCCCATTGATGGTGATTAAGTGCTATGCTCTCAATAATTTCTTCGGCTTCATCTAATCCCTTGTTCATTAAAGTTCCACCAGTTGCGGAGTCTAGTGAGACTTTAGTTTGATAATTGATGTCATTATAAAAAGTGTACATCACTAACTATCTTTCCAACCCGTGGTGAAGTCATAGCCTAAGTGTTCCTTTGAATCTATCACATGCTTCATATAAAAATTCAGTTTCATTTTGTGAGAAGCTTGCAATCAGATTCCTTATATGAGACGAATATCTACTCATACTGCTCCCATGATGTGATGTTGTTTGTAGGTAAGGAATTCAACTAGACTTTAGTTCTGTCTCTGAGAGAGAATCCAAACAATAGTAATCTCATTGCTTCTAGAGAGACCCCATTCATCTTCATAATTCCACATATTTCATAAAAAGTTTCTAGATACTGATTTGGGTCTTCAATAAGTCCTCCCCCAAACTTATTCTACTGTACCATTGATATCATGGCTGGTTTAATCTCAAAATTATTGGCCTCGACAGTAGGTCTAGTGATGCTAGACTTGAGACCTCTAGAATAAGGAGCAGCATAATCTTTCAATGGTTTGTTGGCCATCTCTAATTGCTCTTGTTCTAATTGTCTCTACAGTAATCTTCTTCTTCTAAATGCTCTATCAATCTCATGATCGACGTATAATAATTCTCCTGCAATGTTAGATCTTCACATAAAAGAGCAGAGTTATAATCAATTTTGTGTTTTTGTTGATGAGAAAATAAATGTAGAATTAAATGTGCAAAAATTAAAAGTATTAAAGTGTAAGCTATGTATAAAAGAAAATGTAAGAAAAATATTTACAAAAAAAGGAAAGAAATGTTCAGTCTAACTCAAGTGTTTGTCACTAATGTTAATCATAATCCCCAGCAATGATGTCAAAAACTTATTACACTACCGTAAGTGCACGATTATATCGTCAATAATAAAAAGTTATTGATCCAACAAGGATTGGTTAAGCATTAGTGAGTTCTCATAGCAGGCTATCTAAACGATCAAAATGTTTGTGAACAATTGCACTAAGAGAAAGGGTAAGAGAAGTAGAAGAGCAAGTTGAGAATTATTGTGAGGAAATTGGTCAAGGGAAATATTCTAGAGGTTCAGATTCATTGTGATTCTAATTAATGCCCTATGGATTGCCTACCTCCTACACTCTATCCTTATTCACAAGTAGGAAGTTTAACTAAATACCAACACTCCCTCGTGATGGTCGTATTGGAATATTAGCCACATTGCTATCCGATGCCACTAAGGAGTCAAGGTAACCTAGGAAGTCGATTAATGGGATCCCCTTTGTCATTAGCGACCCCTCGACCATACAATCGCTAAATTACATAGGACACTTATTAACACGAAATTAACGATAATCCATTAAACCTAATTATACACTTCCAATAGAGAGTTTCTCTCCCTTTCAAGGTGACACTCCCGGAACGTCCGTTTGAAGGAATACCTTCCTATCACGGGGCTCCCACGATCATACGATCTAGGACACCCCCTCTATGGGGAGAGCAATCAATGCATTCATTCCATTAAACATAGCATTCAAGCATAAAGACATCACACACATTTTTAATCAAATAGATACTAGGAATAAATATATCATTTGAATAGAATATTGGCAAATCCATAGAGTTAGCATCAATCACACATCACAATTAATCCCCTAATTCTAGAACAAGAAGGATCTACTCCATAACAAGAGAAACTAGGCCCAAAGACATAGAAATTACAAACTTCAACTCGAATCTAAGAGGAAGAATAAAGAAGGCTTATCTAATATGTTGAAGAGTTTTCGGATCTAATCCTTTACTTCTGGAGGTGAAGGAGAAGAGGAAAACAATTTTGGATCATCGATCAAAGTGTGGATGAAGAGCATATCTTGTCCAAGTGAGTCTCCCCAAGGGGAAAACTCTTCCTACTCTCAAAAGGGGGAAGAACACCCCTTTTATAAGCATATACATGACCCCTGTCTGGGTTGTATCATGCCCGTGCCTCACGAGCATGGCCACACTCAGATTTTCCAAAACAAAGGAGGTACAACCATATGGATTCCACATGGCCTCCCCTTGGTCATCTTCTACTAGGCACAAGCTCTGCTTCTAGGTTAAAAGGCACGACCATGTGGATTCACACAGCCACCCCCATTTTGGTTTCGACTGGGCATGACTCTCCCTGTGTGAGAGACACGACCATGTCATGTCTGGGATCTACTATGGAACAGGGTCATGCCATGGGCTACGGCCAGCCTCTACTCCTCTTATAAGGTTGCTCCAAAACATGTTTTAACTCCACTTTCACTCTAAAGCATGTCCTGTCAATAGAAAATGAAGTACAAGTAAATCTTCGATAAAGAGAGCAATAATGTTAAAATAATGATAAAGAAGAGTGCAATAACATGAATCATACTCAAGAAATACAAATATATGTGTATGAATAAAAATATATACAATCTACACACATTAAACTCACTTTAACCTTCAATTTTTAGGATTTGTAATAGTGGTGTATTTGACATTTGGCAATCTAAAGGGTGAACATTCTTTCATTACAAAAGAAAATGAATCTCTTTCATGAATAAGCATTTTAATGGATAAACACACTCCTATATCAATACTTGAACTCCCCTCTATGCTCTCCAACTCTCCCACATCATACCCAAGGCTTTCAGTAATATGGGTAATCAACCCACCAACTGTTATTGTCCCAGAAGAAGCTTTCCTGGCCATGACAAGGTGTCTAACAAAATAGGAGCCGAAATTGATACTCCCTTCATGCAACATACTGTTGGTTGCTACTCGGAATATTGTATCGGTTCCCCTTTACAAAAATTTGTACAAGTCTTGAACCTTTTCTAACAACCTATTGTGTTCTTTCAAAATTAAATTTGGAATCGCAAACAGAACTTAAAATTATTGATTCCAAATTCAATTTATCTATTCTTAGAGGTTTAGACTTGGATCACAAACGATGCTTAACATTACTGATCCAAATCCACCTATGTTACAAATTTGATTAAATATTTATTTCATAAATCAGCTTCCCGGTTAAACATGGCGAGACACTAGGCCTTCTTGGTTATGGGAGCATCCACCACTTCCTAGACAAAGCCTTTTAACGAAATTCAATATTTAATCTCCTTATAGTAACCCTAGGTTTAACCAATAAGAACAATCGAATCACAAGATCGAAAAATAAAAGAAACACAAATTTGAATCATAAATCTAAAACCTAGAATCGTTAGCCTCTTGTGTTTGGTATTTCAAAATCTAAACAAAAGAATAAACTAGTTATGATGCAGAAACTAATAACTAGTTATACCTTTTGTAGCTTATAGACCTCACGATCTTCTGCCGTATTCCTCTTCTTATCTCGGGCGTCGTGTGGGCGACAATCTACCGAGACGAGAATCCACCCAAGCCTCCTTCTTCTTGCAAGTTTCGGCTACCAACAATCTCCTAGAGATGAAGAACTTCGACCACCAACCAAGCTCCAAGGGATGCTAGGAAACAATGCCTCCTATCTCTTCTTCTTCTCCAAGCAAAATCTGGCCACCAAGATCTCTCCAAGAAGATGATGCCGCCAGCCACTTAAGAAGAAGAATAGGGGAAGAGGAAGAAGAGAGGGCTGACCACCACCAAGGAAGAGAAGAGAGGAATACTAGATGATATGTTATAAGGTGAGGCACCTCTACCCTCTCTTTTATATTCCTTGGTATTGGCAAATAAGGAAAGTTTCAATTAAAACTTCCTTAATTTCCTTTCCAATGAAAGTAAAATTTAATTAAAAATTCCTTTTATTTATTAATGTGGTCGGCCCCTACAACTCCTCAAAATAAGGAAAGTTTTAAACACAAAATTAAAACTTCCTAATTTGTTTCCGGAAATTTTTAAAATAAAAATTTCTCTTTTAAAAATTTCCTTCATGGTTGGTTATAAAAGGAAACTTTTATAAATTAAAATCTCTTTATTAAAACATGTGGATGATTACAATAAGGAAAGTTTTCTCCAAAATTAAAATCTTCCTTTCAATCTACTAATAAGGAAAAATATCAAACCTTTCGCTTAATCTTTTTGTAGAAACTATAAAAGGAAAATTTTAATTTTAAAATTCTCTTTTAAATCATAGCTTCCACATAAGGAAAGAATTTAAAAAATAAAATCCTTTTAATTTTATTATGGTCGGCCACCTAATCTTGGGTTCAAGCTAGGGCAGCCACCTACTTGACCCATCTCACCTTGGTTTGGCCGACCCTAGCTTGGGCTCCAGGCTAAGCTTGGCCGACCACCTTAAGGTGGGTAAGAAGGTGGGTATGGGTGGGTACAACACTTTATAATTAAGAGGCTACGACAGGGACCGAGAGGAGGAATTGGTTTTGGTCTCCCGGTGAACTTGAGCTTCCCGTGTTCACCCCGAACACGTAACTCGAGTTCATCAATATTAACTCATACCACTAAAGAGTTATTATTGAACTACCGCACCAATCACATATTATTATATGGGCTACTTCTTATCATGAGTGTGTTAATCTCCCTGTGTTTATGTAACGACCCACCTCCTACTGACTAGGCTACGAGACCGGACCGTTACGTTATGTTGTGCTAAACTACTATTGCGGAAATCTGGATTGATTAAAATTTTGCTAAACTGATTACTGTAAACTCTGATCTTAATATTCTAGGTGTACCTAGGAGTTGTACAAATGCTAGGGAAGGCAATCTATGCCTCTCGGATGTCCTACTAGCTATAATCAGGCACTTCAATCGATCCGTTGATCGATTGGGGCTGTCGGATCGATCCAGTGATCGATCCAGCTTGATACTGGCACGGAGGGAAACTCTGGATCGGTCGGCTGACCGATCCATAGGCTACAACGCTTCTGTATGCGGCTGGATCGGTCTACCGACCGATCCAGGAGCACCCTGATCGGTCAGCTTGACCCTGTTCGCGACTGGATCGGTCAGCTGACCGATCCAGTGACACAGCCCATCTCTGATCGGTCTGTAGACCGATCTGGGTTTCTGATTTCGAATCAGAACCCCTGATTTCAGCACTTGTGCGTGCCAAAATCTCACATTTCACTCATGCTATACACAGAACATACCCTAATAACATAAAGCTAGCATTCTAAACTTGAAATAAAATAGGGTTTACTAGTTCGTGGCATTTAACAAATTAAAAGTGCATGGAAATAGAAATACTGAGAGTTCAATTGTTGGAATTCGCTAAATCCCCTAAGAATCTTTTATTCCAAGTTCCTGCCACACACATCATCTCTGCATTGCCCTCCAGCTTCCTCTGCTAGTCCATCTTTCCTTTACCTTTATCTGCAGTATAAGGAAAGTAGAATCTGTAAGCTTAAAGCTTAGTAAGAAACCATCTACCTCACTAAAATATGCAACGATGTAAACATGCTTTTAAAGAATGCTATTTGAAAACATGTACTGGCATGACATACTATGATTGCAAGCATAAACTGAAATAACTGAACATGTAAGCTGAAACATGGCATAGCAAGCTAATCACATAGAACGATAATAGAGAACTAAGCTAACTGAAGCTAACCTGAAGCTGAGATCAACTCAACTAACATAACTGATTTTATGAGTTTTGAAAACTAATAGCATATTAGATCAAAATAATAATCATGTGCTGTTGGGCCCGGCAACTGTACTTACTGTGCGCGCATCCCTAACTAAACCCGGGTTTGCAAGTCCCGCAAGTGCCAACTGAAAAATAAAATACTGAATATAGCTAAACTGTCCTAAATTGCTGTTTCTAGGTTATCTGAACCTAGAGCTAGGTTGTCTGAACCCAGAGGCGACTGTGGGATCCCACCCATTGGACCGTAGTCCCATATAAACTAGAATAAACAGATTTACTGATTTAGATGCTTCTAATGCGTTCAACTGAGCTGTTAAAATGCCTAATTTGCATTTTTACTTAACTAGCTATTTTATCGAGCACCTAGTGTACTTTAACTCCCCTCTCTATTAGGGAGACTACCTTTAGGCACCCAACAGCATCTAAACCTCCAACTGAAGGGGAAAAGACGTGTCCGGCCCATCTAAAGGTACTCACTAAATCCCTAAACCTGTGAGGAGGGTTAAATACACCCTATATGTCGAAAAATTTGCATATAACTAAACTAATGCATAGAAAACCAAACGGAAGCTACTTATACTGCAGGTGAGGGGTTTCTTACCTCGTACGCTAATTTCCTTACAATTCTATTCGCTAGAATTCCGGTGGAGACGACTTCTAGACGATCTTCTCGCGTCTAAGCGTTCCCCTCGCGAAGGAGAGCGTCCTCGTGTCGGAATTATCGCCGGAAGATGTCCTTGGGGCCCTAGGCAGAGAACCCTAGGTCTTCCCTGTGGTTGGCGCTGAGAGAAGGAGAGAAGAAGGGGAGTCGGCGTGAGGTTAGGGTGAGGAGGAGAAAGTCACGAATAAAAATCTCATAACTCCTCTTCTAATTTCCTATTTATATTAAGTGGGTAATTTCGGCCCAACTTAAACTTAAATATAAATGTTTCCCTTCTCTTTCAGCACGGCCCTGCTGGGTTCAACTGGTTACTAACATTATCCCTAAGCCATAGGTCTCGGGTTCAATCCCCGCTTAGGCTATTTTGCTTTTCTAATTATTTTTGCTACTTCCGCTACTCTAAAAATTCCGGAAAAATATCTAAAAATTCCAGAATAATTATACTATATTTCTAAAATAGTTTTGAGAATTTTCGGGCGTTACAATCCCCCATACCTTATAAAAAGTTCGTCCTCGAACTTAGAACAATTCCGGATACTTCTGTCTCATGCCGGCCTCTGTCTCCCAAGTCGCCTCTACTGTTGTGTGATTTTGCCAGCTGACTTTGACTAATGGTACTTCCTTGTTCCGTAATTTCTTTACTGCTCGGTCTATTATCTGAATAGGCCGACTGTCTCAGCATAGAGACATGAAATACGTTGTGGACAGCTGACATTTCCTGGGGTAGCTCTAGCTCATATGCTACCTTGCCCACTCTTCTGCTGATAAGGTATGGTCCCACATATCTGGGACTTAGCTTGCCCTTCTTCCCAAAACGCATTACTCCCTTCATGGGAGCTACTCTGAGGAACACTGAATCCCCAACTGAAAACTCTAAGGGTCTGCGCCGTGTATCAGCATAGCTCTTCTGGCGGCTCTGAGCTGTCTCTATCCTCTGGCGGATCTGCTGTATAGCTACTGTGGTATCTGCTACTAGATCTGTCTGAAGCTCTAGTTCTTTTTGTTCACCACTCTCATACCAGCAGATTGGAGATCTATACCTCCGCCCATAGAGAGCCTCGTAAGGTGCCATATCGATAGTGGCCTGATAGCTGTTGTTGTATGCAAATTCTGCTAGACTCAGATATTTGCACCAACTTCCTTTGAAATCTAGGGCACATGCTCGGAGCATATCTTCGAGTACCTAATTTACTCGCTCCGTCTGTTCATCTGTCTGAGGATGGAAGGCTGTGCTAAACTTTAACTTCATGCCCAAAGCTGACTGTACACACTCCCAGAAGTGTGATGTGAACCTACTATCTCTGTCTGAAATAATGGTTCGTGGGACTCCATGTAATCTAACGATCTCCTTGAGATACAACTGAGCTAAGAAGTGGGCTGATTTAGTCAATCTGTCGACTATTACCCAGATGGTATCAAAACCATTCGTGGTTCTAGGTAATCCCACTATGAAGTCCATAGAAATGTCTTCCCACTTCCATTCTGGTATCTGTATGGGCTGCAAAACTCCCCCCGGTCTCTGATGTTCTGCCTTAACCCTCTGACAGGTTAGGCAGGTGCTGACATATCGAGCGATGTCTCTCTTCATCCCAGGCCACCAAAAACGTTTCTTCAAGTCCTGGTACATTTTGGTGGAGCCAAGATGCATCGCGTAGGGAGTCTTGTGAGCCTCATCTAAAATCCTCCTTCTAAGTTCCTCCTGATCTGGAACACATAATTTGTCGCCAAAGTACAACACCCCGCTATTTGACACTCTAAACTCTCCACTTTCTGTTTCTGCTGATCCTTGCTTGATTTTCTGAATTTCAGGATCTTGTTCCTGAGCTGTCTGGATGTCACCAAGCAAGGTCGACTCTAAGGTCATAGTAGAGAGCTATCCAACTATGAGTTCGAGACCGAAATCTGTGATATCTTTCTGTAGGGGTGGTGACATGGCTGCTAGAGATAATAAGGTAGCACTGGACTTTCTGCTAAGTGCATATGCTACCCTATTTGCTTTCCCTGGGTGGTAGAGGATGTCTATATCGTAGTCCTTGACCAGCTCTAACCATCTGCGCTGTCGCATATTCAGATCCTTCTGAGTGAAGAAGTACTTCAGATTCTGATGATCTGTATACACTCTGCACTGAGCTCCATACAAGTAATGTCTCCAAATTTTGAGAGCAAACACCACTGCTGCAAGCTCAAGGTCATGAGTAGGATAGTTCTTCTCATAATCCTTGAGTTGTCTGGAGGCATAGGCTATCACCTTGCCATTTTGCATCAGTACTGCTCCTAATCCCAATTTAGAGGCATCACTATATATATCAAAGCTGTCTGTATTTTCTGGTAGAGTCAGAATAGGTGCACTGGTCAATCTCCTTTTCAGCTCGCTGAAACTATTCTCTTCTTTCTGGTAAGAGCTGTCAGTGGGGAGGCTATCCTGGAGAAGTCCTCTACGAATTTTCTGTAATAGCCTGCTAATCCCAGAAAGCTTCTGATCTCACTGGCGTTCTTGGGTCTTTTCCAGTTGCTCACAGCTTCTATCTTACTGGGGTCTACCATGATACCATCCTTTGAGATGATGTGACCCAGGAAGGACACCTGATCTAACCAAAATTCACATTTTGTGAACTTGGCGTACAACTGATTCTGCTAAAGGGTCTGTAATACTCTGTTCTTCCTGAGTTCTGGAATAGATAAGAATGTCGTCGATGAACACGATAACAAACTTATCTAAGTATTCTCTGAATACCCTATTCATGAGGTCCATGAAAGTAGCTGGAGCATTTGTCACGCCAAAGGGCATGACTACGAACTCATAATGTCCGTATCTGGTCCTGAATGCTGTCTTGGGTATATCCCCTTCTTTAACCTTCACCTGATGATAACCTGATCTGAGGTCTATCTTAGAGAACACTGCTGCTCTCTTTAGCTGATCGAACAGTTCATCAATTCTGGGAAGAGGATACCTGTTCTTGATGGTAACTTGGTTCAACGCTCTGTAATCTATACACAGGCGCACGAACAACACTGGCGCTCCCCATGGTGAGTGACTAGGACGTATGAAGCCCTTGTCAAGCAGCTCCTGTAGTTGCTCATGAAGTTCCTTCAGTTCTGCTGGAGCCATGCGATAAGGTGCTTTGGAGATAGGATTTGTACCGGGAATGAGCTCTATCTCAAATTCGATCTCCCTGTCTGGTGCTAGGCCTGGTGGGTAGTCACATACGACTCGGACCTCTGCTAGCTGTTGGTCCTTGTCCTGACTGGTACCCACTACGTGCGCTAAGAACCCTGTACATCCTGAATCCATCAACCTCTGTGCCTTCAGAGCTAAGAGAAACTTCTTGGCCTTTCTTCTTGGTTCCCCGATATATTCAAACTGTGCTTCTGCTTCGGGTTGGAATATGACTTTCTGTTTACGGCACTCTATAGAAGCACCGTATCTAATCAGGAAGTCCATTCCAAAGATGACATCGTAGTCAGTCATATCTAGCACTATCATATCACAAAAGAGTTCTCTGTCTGCTATAATAACTGATACTGCTCTGAGCCAGTGCGTAGATGCCATAATTTCTCCCGAAGGTAATGTCGTCAGAAACTGACTACTGAGTACCTCTGGAGGTATTGGTTGCCCCCGTATCGAATAAGACAGTTGCTATTTGCTGAAAAATACTAATCTGACCTATAACAACTGTTGAAGCATTTGCTACGTCCTCTCTGGTGAGTGAGTAGATCCTCGCATTGGTCATAGCTGGAGGGGCTTCTAATCTGCCCTGGCTGATGTGTGGACCATCTAAAGCGGCCTGCATCTGATGTAGCCGTGTTGGCTTCGGCTGTGGCTGAGGAAGACTGGTCTTGTTTGGGCACTACTTAGCCATGTGCCCTTCTTATCCACATTTAAAGCATCCTCGTGTGCCCTTACGACAAACTCGGATGGAATTTCCCAAGTAGCACACTTTGGATAATTATTTTGCCGGTCTTCCTTTGGGTAACTCCGGTTTGCGCTTGTTCTTGGAGTTCCCTTTCCATTAGAGCCATGAGAGATGTGGCCCACCCTCCTTGACCCTTAGGAGAGGATTTGTTGTGTGATATTATTCGGTAGTGCTTGGTGGTCAGGTCTTGTGACTAGTTCTTGGTGGTTTGAAGCTGTGGATGCCGACCACGTTCATTGCTATTTCCGGCCTCGGCATTTTGAGCATCAACCGGACTCGTCTAGTTCTGGGCATAGATGAGCCAACTGTTGAATTTCTTCACGGCTTCCTCCTTTGAAAGGTTTGACGAAACTCCGTGAACTCGTCGTAGTGGCGGTTCGTGACCGCATGTGAAAGAATTCCTCAAAGAACTCCTTCTCAAGTCAGCCCACAACTCACTGGGCGCTTCGCTCCGATTCTCTCCCACCACATGCGTGCATCCCCTGTCAGGCAGAAGGACTCGTGTTCTGGCCAGTCCGAAGCTCCATCGTACTCTCCAGGGTTTTGAACCATGGTTTACTAGTGCGAGAAGTTCTCGGCTTGACTCTCTGGGATCGGATAGGCTTCTCTCCTTGCCTCTGCTGCTGGGGCTACTTGTCTTAGCTGGTGGAACCTCTAAGACCACCGGTGTCGTCGATTTGGTTCCGGGGTGTGTGGAGGTATTCTGATTAGGAGGGTGGCTATCTCCTGTTCACATTAGCTCGAGCCACTAACGCTGTAAGGTCTGGGGGAGACACTGAACTGCCTGCCTCATGCTGGGGCTCAGTAGCTGGTGTCCTTCTAGCTGGGCGTCCTCGTGCCATTTCTAAAGACATAGAGGACAGGACATGCATAACAAATACAATTATAATTATATAATTATTGCTATCATGTTATCTACTATCACATATTAACATGCATCAGTTATCTATAAACATGAACTATAACAAGAAAGCAAGAAACATAATTAAAGCAGAGGTATTCTTACTTGGAAGCTGCAGGTTCAATGCTGATGTGTGTGTAGGAAGTATGGAACACTGCTCTGATACCACTCTATAACGACCCGCCTCCTACTGACTAGGTTGCGAGGCCGGACCGTTACGTTATGCTGTGCTAAACTACTATTGCGGAAATCTGGATTGATTAAAATTTTGCTAAACTGATTACTGTAAACTCTGATCTTAATATTCTAGGTGTACCTAGGAGTTGTACATATGCTAGGGAAGGCAATCTATGCCTCTCGGATGTCCTACTAGCTATAATCAGGCACTTCAATCGATCCGTTGATCGATTGGGGCTGTCGGATCGATCCAGTGATCGATCCAGCTTGATACTGGCACGGAGGGAAACTCTGGATCGGTCGGCTGACCGATCCATAGGCTACAACGCTTCTGTATGCGGCTGGATCGGTCTACCGACCGATCCAGGAGCACCCTGATCGGTCAGCTTGACCGATCCAGTGGCTCACTGATCGGTCGGCTGACCGATCCATAACAGAGGCCAACTCTCTGTTCGCGACTGGATCGGTCAGCTGACCGATCCAGTGACACAACCCATCTCTGATCGGTCTGTAGACCAATCTGGGTTTCTGATTTCGAATCAGAACCCCTGATTTCAGCACTTGTGCGTGCCAAAATCTCACATTTCACTCATGCTATACACAGAACATACCCTAATAACATAAAGCTAGCATTCTAAACTTGAAATAAAACAGGGTTTACTAGTTCGTGGCATTTAACAAATTAAAAGTGCATGGAAATAGAAATACTGAGAGTTCAATTGTTGGAATTCGCTAAATCCCCTAAGAATCTTTTATTCCAAGTTCCTGCCACACACATCATCTCTGCATTGCCCTCCAGCTTCCTCTGCTAGTCCATCTTTCCTTTACCTTTATCTGCAATATAAGGAAAGTAGAATCTGTAAGTTTAAAGCTTAGTAAGAAACCATCTACCTCACTAAAACATGCAACGATGCAAACATGCTTTTAAAGAATGCTATTTGAAAACATGTACTGGCATGGCATACTATGATTGTAAGCATAAACTGAAATAACTGAACATGTAAGCTGAAACATGGCATAGCAAGCTAATCACATAGAACGATAATAGAGAACTAAGCTAACTGAAGCTAACCTGAAGCTGAGATCAACTCAACTAACATAACTGATTTTATGAGTTTTGAAAACTAATAGCATAGTAGATCAAAATAATAATCATGTGCTGTTGGGCCCGGCAACTGTACTTACTGTGCGCGCATCCCTAACTAAACCCGGGTTTGCAAGTCCCGAATTCAGTAGGGTTTACTAGGTTATCTGAACTTAGGGATGACTGTGGGGGTCCAACCCAATGGATATCTAATCCGGTACAGTGCCAACTGAAAAATAAAATACTGAATATAGCTAAACTGTCCTAAATTACTGTTTCTAGGTTATCTGAACCTAGAGCTAGGTTGTCTGAACCCAGAGGCGACTGTGGGAGCCCACCCATTGGACCGTAGTCCCATATAAACTAGAATAAACAGATTTACTAATTTAGATGCTTCTAATGCGTTCAACTGAGCTGTTAAAATGCCTAATTTGCATTTTTACTTAACTAGCTATTTTATCGAACACCTAGTGTGCTTTAACTCCCCTCTCTATTAGGGAGACTACCTTTAGGCACCCAACAGCATCTAAACCTCCAACTGAAGGGGGAAAGACGTGTCCGGCCCATCTAAAGGTACTCACTAAATCCCTAAACCTGCGAGGAGGGTTAAATACACCCTATATGTCGAAAAATCTGCATATAACTAAACTAATGCATAGAAAACCAAACGGAAGCTACTTATACTGCAGGTGAGGGGTTTCTTACCTCGTACGCTAATTTCCTTACAATTCTATTCGCTAGAATTCCGGTGGAGACGACTTCTCGACGATCTTCTCGCGTCTAAGCGTTCCCCTCGCGAAGGAGAGCGTCCTCGTGCTGGAGTTATCGCCGGAAGATGTCCTTGGGGCCCTAGGGAGAGAACCCTAGGTCTTCCCTGTGGTTGGCACCGAGAGAAGGAGAGAAGAAGGGGAGTCGGCGTGAGGTTAGGGTGAGGAGGAGAAAGTCACGAATAAAAATCTCATAACTCCTCTTCTAATTTCCTATTTATATTAAGTGGGTAATTTCGGCCCAACTTAAACTTAAATATAAATGTTTCCCTTCTCTTTCAGCACGGCCCTGCTGGGTTCAACTGGTTACTAACATTATCCCTAAGCCATAGGTCTCGGGTTCAATCCCCGCTTAGGCTATTTTGCTTTTCTAATTATTTTTGCTACTTCCGCTACTCTAAAAATTCCGGAAAAATATCTAAAAATTCTAGAATAATTATACTATATTTCTAAAATAGTTTTGAGAATTTTCGGGCGTTACAGTTTAAGATATAGAATGTCCACAAATTAAATGAGTTACTAACAACTCACTTAATTAATATCTAGCTCCAAGAGTAGTACCACTCAACCTTATCATCATGTCGGACTAAGTCCACCTGCAGGGTTTACATGACAATCCTTATGAGCTCCTCTTGGGGACATCATCAACTTAGATTACTAGGACACAGTTTCATTCTATAATCAACAACACACCATACAAACAATATCATTTCCCAACTTATCGGGCCTATTGATTTATCGAACTAAATCGCACTCTTTCATAAATTAAAAAAAATGAATATTGAGTATATGTACTTGTTATTATATCATGATTAAGAGCACACACTTCTATAATAACAAAGGTCTTGTTCTTTTATGCAGTTAGTATAAAAAGAACTAACCTTAAATGGTCCTGCTCAATACACTCAGAGTGTACTAGTGTAATTTTATAGTCAAGATAAACTAATATCAAATTACACTACGACTATTCTAATGGTTTGTTCCTATCCATCTTAATCGTGAGTTACTGTTTATAATTTATAAGGAACTGATAACATAATCTTCTGTGTGTGACACTACACACCATGTTATCTACAATATAAATTAATTAAACAACTACACTTAGCATATAAATGTAGACATTTGACTAATGTGATTCTTTATTTTAAAATAAATGTTTACAAAAAGATAGACTTTTAGTATACACTCTAACAATCTCCCACTTATACTAAAAGACTATGCTGTCATAAATGCTACCATACATCTGATCCTCATCCCCTCAACATGTCGATCAAAAGCTTTCGCCGGAAGGGCCTTCGTGAAAGGATCTGCAAAGTTATCTGCTGATGCAATCTTGGTGACAACAACTTCTCCTCACTTTACAATGTCTCATATCAGGTGGTACTTGCACTCTATGTGTTTACTCGCCTTATAGGCTCATTGTTCCTTTGAGTTTGCTACTTCTCTGCTATTATCACACTAAATTGTGATGATTTGGGGCAAACTAGGAATCACATCTAACTCCATTAGGAAGTTCCTAAGTCATACAGCTTCTTTGGCTGCCTCAGAGGCTGCCACATACTCAGCTTCCATGGTTGAGTCTGAAACGCATTTTTGCTTAACACTCCTCTATGCTATGGCTCCACCTCCTAAAGTAAACACATAGTCTGATGTAGACTTACTATTGTCCCTATCTAATTGGAAGTCAAAATCCGTATATCCCACAGGGAGTAAATCATCTGCTTGGTAAACTAGCATATAATCTCTAGTCCTTCTCAAGTATTTTAATATATGTTTTACAGCAGTCCAATGTCCTTGTCTAGGATTACTTTGATATCTGCTCACCATGCCCACGGCAAAATAGATATCTGATTGTTGGAATGTATACTGAAAGCCTAAGCTTTTGTCAACATTTATTTTGAATAAAGAATCACATTTGGTCAAATTGTCTACATTTAGTTGTAGTTGTTCAATTAATTTATATTGTAGATAACATAGTATGTGGTGCCACATACAGAAGAGGATGTTATCAGTACCTTATAAATTATAAACAGTAGCTCACGACTAAAATGGAAAGGAACAAACCATTGGAAGGTCGTAGTGTAATTAGGAATTAGTTTATCTTAACTATATAATTACACTAGTACACTTAGAGTGTATTGAGTAGGACCATTTGAAGTTGTTTCTTTTATACTGACTTTATAAAGGAACAAATACCTCAGTTATTATGGAAGTGTGTTCTCTTAATCCTAATATAATAACAAGCACATATATTTGATATTTATTTCTTTAATTTATCAATGGGTGAGATTTAGTTCGATGAATCAATAAGCCTGATAAGTTGGGAAATGATATCACTTATAGTGTGTATTGTTGATTATAGAAGGAAACTGTGTCCTAGTAATCTAGGTTGATAATGTCCCCAAGATGAGCTCATAAAGAATGTCATGTTAAACCCTGCAGGTGGACTTAGTCCGACATGACGATAAGGTCGAGTGGTACTATTCTTGGATTAAGATATTAATTAAATGAGTTGTCAGTAACTCACTTAATTAGTGGACATTCGACATCTTAAACATAGGGAGACTAACACACTCATAATAAGAAGGAGCCCAAAAATGTAATTTGGGATTGGTGCGGTAGTTCAATAATAATTCTCTAGTGGAATGAATTATTATTGATAAAATTAAGTTGTGTGTTTGGGGCGAACACGGGATGCTTAATTTCATCGGGAGACCAAAACTAATTCCTCCTCTCGGTCCCTATCGTAGCCTCTTATTTATAGAGTACTATACCCACCCATACCCACCTTCATACCCATGAGAAGGGGGCCGGCCAAGCTAGCTTGTGGTTCAAGCTAGGGTCGGCCAAGCCTTGGTGGCCTAGCTTGAACCCAAGATTAGGTGGCCGGCCCCCATTAAATTAAAAAGAATTTTAATTTTTAATTTTTATTATGTGGAAGATATAATTTATTAAAGAGAATTAAAATTAAAATATCTCTCTTAAAAAGGATCTACAAAAGATTAAAGAAAGAGATTAGATCTCTTTCCTTATTTGTAGATTGGAAAGATATTTTATTTTTTCTCTTTGAAAATTATTCACATGTTGAAAAATTAAAATTATAGAAATTTCTTTTATCAACCATGAAGGGATTTTAAAGGGAAATTTTATTTTTTAAAATTTTCAAAGACAAATAAGGAAGTTTTAATTGTTGATTTAAAATTATCTTATTTGCTCTATATGAGGTGGCCGACCACATACAATTAATTAGAAAATTTTATTTAATTTTTCTTAATTAATTGTTGTCAAGGAAAGTTAAGGAAATTTTATTATAAATAAATTTCCTTATTTGCCAAAGCCAAGGAATATAAAAGAAGGGGTTGGGGTGCCTTCATGGGTAACAACTTCTATTATTCTCTCCCTCTTTTCCTTGGTGTTGTGGCCGGCCATCTTCTCTCCCTCTCTTCCTCTTTGTGGTGGCCGAAACTCTTCTTTGTTTGGAGCTCTTGTGGTGGCTGGATACTACTTGGAGAAGAAGAAGAAGAAGGAGAGAAAGCTTGCATCCTTTGGAGCTTGGTTGGTGTTTTTTCTTCATCCTTGGTGAAGCTTTTGTTTTGGCCGAACCTAGCTAGGAGGAGAAGAAGGTGCTTAGGTGGTTTCTCATCTTGGAAGATCATTGCCCACACAACGTCCGAGGTTAGAAGAGGAATACGGTAGAAGATCAAGAGGTTTTTCTAAAAGGTATAACTAGTAATTTTTCCTTTCCGCATCATACTAGTTATTTTTGGAAATAATACCAAATACAAGAGGTTTACGATTCTAGTATTTTGAATTTATTTTCGATGTTGTGTTCTTTGTTATTTTTCTTTTCCTTGTGATTTGATTGTTCCTTTTGGTTAACCTAAAGTTATTTTAGGAAATTAAATATTAGCTTTCCTTAAAAGGTTTTGTCTAGTCGGTGGTGGTTGCTCCCATATCCAAGAAGGTCATGTGCCTCGCCACGTCAGTACTGGGAACCAATTATGAAAATTAATATTTAATGGAATTAATAACTTAGGTGATTTGGATCGAACGTGTTAAGTTCCGCAGGAGATCCAAGTCTAAACCTAAAAGAACAAATAGATTAAGTTTTGGATCAAATGTGTTAAGTTCCGTAGGCGATCCAAAATTTAATTTAAAAGAACACATGGTAGCTAGGAAAAGGTTCAGACCTTTGTACAAAATTTTTTGTATAGTGGAACCTCTAGGTTTTCCGAGTAGCAACCAACACTGATCTCGTACACAGCATAGCGTACATTAGGCTTCTGACAGCCGAAGCATAAGAAACTGCCTTCATGTCCTCTATCGCCTTTGATGTCTTCGGAGACATCTCTTTAGATAAAGCTACTCCATGTCTAAAAAGTAGAAAACCTTTCTTGGAGTCTTGCATGCTAAAACGAGCAAGGATTGTATCGATATATGAAGCTTGGGATAAGCACAACATCCTTTTCTTGAGATCCCTTATTACTTTGATCCCAAGAATATGTATGCATTCTCCTAAGTCCTTTATATCGAATTTCTTGGACAACCATACCCTTACTTCCGACAACACTTTGATATTATTTCCAACTAACAAAATGTCATCTACGTATAGTACAAGAAATACCATCACGTTTCCATCACACTTCTTGTATACACAAGACTCATCCATACATTGAATAAATTCATATGACTAGATTACTTCATTAAACAGGTTGTTCCAAGACCTTGAAGTTTGCTTCAGCCCATAAATAGACCGATTGATCTTACATACTAGATGTTCTTTGCCCTTTGCAATAAACCATTCTAGTTGCTTCATATGGATGTTTTCTTCAAGACTTCCATTAAGAAAAGTTGTCTTGACATCCATTTGTCAAACCTCATAATCCATATGAGCAGCAATAGATAAGAGTATCCGGATAGACTTAAGCATAACTACTAGCGAAAAAGTTTCCTCATAATCGATTCTCTCTTTCTGAGTATACCCCTTCGCAACAAGCCTTGCTTTGAAAGTTTCCACCTTCCCATCTATCCCTCTTTTCCTTTTGTAGATCCACTTACATCCAATAACTTTTACACTATTTGATGGTTCTACTAGCTCCCAAACTTTGTTAGAATACATAGATTCTATTTCAGAATTCATCGCTCTTTGCCAAGATGTTGCATCTTTATCTTGGAGTACTTCGTCATATGTTTGGAGATCTGGTTCAAGTTTACCTGGGATCAAGTCCGACGACTCTCCCAAAAACATGAATCTTTCAGGTTGCCTACCAATCCTCCCACTACAACGAGGCATTGTCTGTTATTGTGTATCATTTGTGATACGTGTTACAGTTTCTTGTGATATTTCATCTTGCACTGTTGGTACTAAAGTAGGTGTGTTCTCTCGTATTTCTTCTAGAACAACTTCACTCATGGCTTATGTTTCATTACATAATCTTCCTCTAAAAATCGAGCATTGGTGCTAACAATGATCTTCTGATTTTTAGGATTATAAAACCAATCACCTTTCGTTCCCTTAAGATATCCTACAAACAGACAAACTTCTGTACGTGATTTTAACTTGTCAGTATCTCCCTTCAACATATGTGTTGGACTACCCCATATCTGAATATGACTCAGACTAGACTTACGCCCATTCCACAATTCCATGGGAGTAAAGGGTACTGATTTAGAAGGTACCATATTCAGAATGTACATTGTTGTTTCCAGAGCATATCCCCAAAATAAATTTGGTAATTTCAAATAACTCATCATCGATCTAACCATTTCCATAAGAGTCTTATTCCATCGTTCTGCCACACCATTCTGTTGGGGTGAACCAAGTGCTGACAATTGGGATTGAATCCTGGCCTCTGATAAGTAATTTCTAAACTCTCCAAAGAGGTATTCGCCACCACAATCAGACCGTAGTGTCTTGATACTTTCACCATGACGTTTCTCCACATCATCCTTGTACTCTTTGAACTTATCAAAGCATTCAGACTTACGGTGCATCAAGTAAATGTACCCATATCTCGAATAGTCGTCTATGAAAGAGACAAAATATTTGAAACCTCCTCTTGCCTGAATAGACATAGGACCACACAAATTAGAATGAACCAGTTCTAACACATCTTTGGCTCTATACCCCTTAGCTTTAAAAGGTCTCTTGGTCATTTTACCTTCCAAGCAAGATTCGCAAGTTGGAAAGTTTTCCAACACTAATGAACCCAAGAGTCCATCGGCTCTTAGCCTTTGAATCCTACTCAAGTTAATATAACTAAGCCTTAGATGCCAAAGATATGTTTGGTTCATTTCCGAAGGTTCCTTTCTCTTATTAGAATTAGAAGATGTGTTATTAATTTTCATTTGTTTCTTTATGGAAGAAATTGGATTTAGAGTATACAAATTGCCTACTAATGTACCAGAACAGATAATAACCCTATTCTTCTTAATAACTACTTTGTCATCAAAAGAAATAAAATATCCATCCACAGACAGTTTAGAAACTGAAATTAAATTATTTTTAAAAGTTGGTATATAAAGACAATTTCTCAAAATCAAACTTCTATTCCTATCAAATAATAAGTAGACGTCTCCCACTACAATAGCCGCCACTTTCGTAGCATTGCCCATGTAGACGGTTATCTCCCCCTCATATAGTCTTCGGATTTCCTGGAACCCCTGCAATGTATGTTAGACATGATCAGTGGCTCCTGTATCTACACACCAAGTGCTGGTAGATAACACTGCTAAACATATTTCAACTATTAGAGAATAAGATATACCTTTATTGTTCTCTCTTCTACGAGGGCAACCCGCCTTCCAATGCCCTGATTGTTTGCAAATGAAGCACTTGCCTTTCGGCTTCTTCATTCTTGCTTTTAGTCCAATACCTAGAGATCATACAGTCTTGCCTGTCAGCTCGATTCTAGTGTCTAAAGAGTTCCTTGAGATTGTACATCATGTCATGGCCAGTAGGCATGGTTTGATGTTGATGTTGCAGCACATTTGATATAAAAGTCAAATGTAACTCCGCTCAATCTCATCTGCCTTGATCCATTTCCTATGATACTCAATCTCCTCTTCACTAGAATTGTTATTAGGCACATTAGGGCAGACCTCCATTAGTACAAACTTATAGCCTTCAGCAGTTAGGACAATGTCTAGGTTTCTTTTCCAATCTATGTAATTGGGACCAGTAAGTTTGTTCTCTTTCAATATAATAGCCAGTGGGTTGAAAGTCATCCTAAGAATCACAAAATAAGTTTTGGTCAAGACTCTAAATTTAGAATAATATTGATTCTTCAAACAATACTATTTAAATTTACCAACACCTCAAAACACCGTGAATTTTGCATGCCACATTAGTGTGGACGTATACAAATTCAAACATTTGTAAGAGGAGGTTTTACCCATTAATTTTATTATTTTGTCATCCTAACTTTATGATAAATAAAATTAATAATTGGTTTTCCTTTGGTCACGCAAAAAATAGCAGTGACTCTATTGGGGAGGATACTATTAAATGCGTCTAAGTGTATACCATTACTTGATACTTAGTACATTAAATAGGATTATGCCCCTTCAATTGGAGAAGATCACACACTCCTAAATAATTTCTATAACCATTTATAAAGGAAGTTTAATCTAGTGATCCACAAACAAACTCATCCGTTGTGGAGGGAGACACTCAGAGCCAACACGCAAGTTTGTTACATCACTTACAAACCAGTAATGGAGATAGTGGAATTTATTTACTAATCCCTCTCCCACTTACTTATTTAAGATGAGGATTTTATCATGCACACACACATCACAGCAAATAAAAGAAATAAATATGGAAAAAAATAATTTTCCAACTATTATGGCATTTTCCATCACTGTCCTCCGTGTGCTGCCAATCCTAGCTGCTGCCATCTTTAAAATTCCCATGACATGTCCAAGGGTCCAATCACACACAATCACTATAAGTTATAATAGTCAGATCCTGCAACCACAGAGTTAGCATATCCTACTATTTTCCTACCTAAATTATTTATGACATGTGCATAATTAAACTGAAAACCAAACACACAGAGGCAAACCCTAGCTCTGATACCAATTGTTGGTTGCTACTCGGAATATTGTATCGGTTCCCCTGTATAAAAATTTATACAAGTCCTGAACCTTTCCTAACAACCTATTGTGTTCTTTAGAAATTAAATTTGGAATCGCAAACAGAACTTAACATTATTGATTCCAAATTCAATTTATTTGTTCTTAGAGGTTTAGACTTGGATCGCAAACGATGCTTAACATTATTGATCCAAATCCACCTAAGTTACAAATTTGATTAAATATTTATTTCAAAGATCGGCTTCTAGGTTAAACATGGCGAGGCACTAGGCCTTCTTTGTTATGGGAGCATCCACCACTTTCTAGACAAAGCCTTTCAATGAAATTCAATATTTAATCTCCTTATAGTAACCCTAGATTTAACCAATAAGAACAATCGAATCACAAGATCGAAAAATAAAAAAAACACAAATTCGAATCATAAATCCAAAACTTAGAATCATTAGCCTCTTGTGTTTGGTATTTCAAAATCTAAACAAAAGAATAAACAAGTTATGATGCGGAAACTAATAACTAGTTATACCTTTTGTAGCTTATAGACCTCACGATCTTCTGTCGTATTCCTCATCTTATCTGGGATGTCGTGTGGGCGACGATCTACCGAGACGAGGATCCACCCAAGCCTCCTTCTTCTCCTTGCAAGTTTCGTCCACCAACAATCTTCTAGAGATGAAGAACTTCAGCCACCAACCAAGCTCCAAGGGATGCTAGGAAACAATGTCTCCTATCTCTTCTTCTTCTCCAAGCAAAATCCAGCCACCAAGATCTCTCCAAGAAGATGATGCCGCCGTCCACTTAAGAAGAAGAATAGGGGAAGAGGAAGAAGAGAGGGTCAGCCACCACCAAGGAAGAGAAGAGAGGAATACTAGATGATATGTTATAAGGTGAGACACCTCTACCCTCTCTTTTATATTCCTTAGTCTTGGCAAATAAGGAAAGTTTCAATTAAAACTTCCTTAATTTCCTTGCCAATGAAAATAAAATTTAATTAAAAATTCCATTTATTTATTAATGTGGTCGGCCCCTACAACTCCTCCAAATAAGGAAAGTTTTAAACACAAAATTAAAACTTCCTAATTTTTTTAGAAATTTTTAAAATAAAAATTTTTGTTTTAAAAATTCCCTTCATGATTGGTTATAAAAGGAAACTTTTATAAATTAAAATCTCTCTATTAAAACATGTGGATGATTACAATAAGGAAAGTTTTCTCCAAAATTAAAATCTTCCTTTCAATCTACTAATAAGGAAAAATATTAAACCTTTCTCTTAATCTTTTTGTAGAAACTATAAAAGGAAAAATTTAATTTTAAAACTCTCTTTTAAATTATGGCTTCCACATAAAGAAAGATTTTAAAAAATAAAATCCTTTTAATTTTATTGTGGTCGGCCACCTAAGCTTGGGTTCAAGGTAGGGCGGCCACCTGCTTGACCCATCTCACCTTGGTTTAGCCGGCCCTAGCTTGGGCTCCAAGCTAAGCTTGGCCGGCCACCTTAAGGTGGGTAAGAAGGTGGGTATGGGTGGGCACAACACTTTATAATTAAGAGGCTACGACATTGACCGAGAGGAGGAATTGGTTTTGGTCTCCCGATGAACTTGAGCTTCCCGTGTTCACCTCGAACACCCAACTCGAGTTCATCAATAATAACTCATACCACTAAAGAGTTATTATTGAATTATCGCACCAATCCCATATTACTATATGGGTTCCTTCTTATCATGAGTGTATTAATCTCCCTATGTTTAAGATATAAAATGTCCACTAATTAAATAAGTTACTGACAACTCACTTAATTAATATCTAGCTCCAAGAGTAGTACCACTCAACTTTATCGTTATGTCGGACTAAGTCCACCTGCAGGGTTTACATGACAATTCTTATGAGCTCCTCTTGGGGACATCATCAACCTAGATTACTAGGACACAGTTTCATTTTATAATCAACAACACACCATATAAATAATATCATTTCCCAACTTATTGGACCTATTGATTTATCGAACTAAATCGCACCCATTGATAAATTAAAGAAATGAATATTGAGTATATGTGCTTGTTATTATATCATGATTAAGAGCACACACTTCCATAATAACAAAGGTCTTGTTCTTTTATGCAGTCAGTATAAAAAAAACTTACCTTAAATGGTCCTGCTCAATACACTCAGAGTGTATTAGTGTAATTTTATAGTCAAGATAAACTAATATCAAATTACACTACGACTATTCCAATGGTTTATTCCTATCCATCTTAGTCGTGAGCTACTATTTATAATTTATAAGGAACTGATAACATGATCTTCTGTGTGTGACACCACACACCATGTTATCTACAATATAAATTAATTGAACAACTACACTTAGCATATAAATATAGACATTTAGCCAATGTGATTCTTTATTTCAAAATAAATGTTTACAAAAAGCTAGACTTTTAGTATACACTCTAACACATACACCAAAGGCACAAAAGTTCATTAAGTCTCACAACCCCTTCACTATCTCCTCTTCCAAAAAATAGTGTTTGCCATTACTCCATGGAGGTAATGGAATATGATATTTTAAAGTTGGAAATATTTTTCCCTTGAAGAATCATACTTCCCCAATCCAGTCAATTCCAACCAAAAAATGTTGGTTTCAAAATCCCTAACCATTCTTCACTCCCCTCAGGTATAAAATCTGAAACAATAATTAAAGTGCTTCGAAGTCCATTCATACTCATCATTAAATAATTGGAAGGTGAGCTTCCCCTCCTCACAGTTCTCTTCGGTCAAGATTTCAACTTCCAAGGAAGTTAAGAACTAAAGGGTCATCCTAGCATAAGTGGGACAATGAATACTCACCAATTTATCCCAACTCACCCTACTAATTAACCAAGATATATCATTCTTAATCCCTAGGACTTTCACAACATGCTCATCTAAATATCTTATGGGTACAATCTTACACTTCATAGGAAAATCAAAACATGCTTTACGATTATCATCAAAAAAAAATAATTCCAAGAGGTTTGTTACTCTTATTGCTTGTCTTTTCCTTTCATTTACCCTTAGAAGTGGATGCTTCTCCTTGCTTTTCCCTTTTCATCCTTGCTTTAAATGATGGAAAAATTTGAAAGCTCTCAAAAGATGGAACTAGGATTCCAAGAGGATGCTTTTTTCATAAGTGTGACACAGGAAGAGGGAGACGTAGAGGTTTAGGGAAAGAAGAGACTTGAATACACAATCTTGAGGTGGAAGATGACGAGTTGGGGCATTCTCTAGCGCACATGGGTGGGGCGATGGTGACACGACTAGGGTTTGGATTGTGGCGGCCAATTCTTCTATATAGGGTTCGCCTGACATGGCCTACCCGTGGCAGGCACTATGCTATGTAGATTCCCTCTCCATGGTCGTGTCGACTAGCATAGCTCACCCATGGCACACATTGTGGGGTTCAAAATATTAGGCACGATCGTACTGGCTGGCACAACCTGTTTATAGCACTCTAGAACCCTTTAGGATCACTTATGGTTGTTTAATGGTCTACAAAATAAAACAACTTAATCAAAAACAATCAAAATTAAAGATTAATGAAAGAAAACTTCAAAGATCTAAGAAACAAAAGCTTTGGTTGCCTCTAAAGGAGCACTTGTTTAAAATCCTTAGCTCAACCCCTTTTTAACTCAACTCAGAGCTTTAGCTTTGAGGGGATTCATGTCCCCTCCTCCTAGTGATCCAAAATAACTAGACTCCTCTCTTGTCTTGGTTCTTGCTAGAATTACATATTTCTCACATTTCAAAGGATCTATATTTGGTTCTGTGTTTAGAGGTCTTTCAAGATGATCCTCCTTATCAAAATTGTCTTCCTCTCCTTGGTCATCTTCATGAAAACCATTTAATAGTTTTGAGAGGTCAAAATCTAACTTGTTCTTTCCCACCACATATAAGAGTTTATGATTTTTCACGTCTAAGATTACTCCAGCAGTGGCTAAGAAGGGTCTTTCAAGTATGACAGGAATATGGTGGTCTTCCTCCATCTCCAAGATGACAAAGTTGGTTAGCATAACGAAGTCACCAATTTTTACCAAGACATCCTCTAGAATTCCCAAAGGATACCGCCAAGAATGGTCGATAATTGTAAGGTCATTGTTTTGAGTTTTAGGTCCCTCGACCTAGCTTCTTGCATATTGAGTATGACATCAAACTCACCATAGCTCCAAGATCACAAAAAGTTTTATTTGTCTTTTTATCCCTAATGAAGCACGGGATGGAAAAGCTTCCTGAATCTTTCATCTTTGGAGGATGCTCATTTTAAATGATGGTACTGCACTCCTCAGTAAGTGTAATGGTCATATGACTATTTTACTCTTATGGGAGAATATTTCTTTCATAAATTTTGTAAATTGCGGCATTTGGTGCAAAACATCAAGTAACAACACGTCTACTCAAATTTTCTTCATCATCTCCAAACAATTTTTAAATGCTTTGTCTTTCTTTGTCTTCGTTAGATGTTGTGGAAATGGAATTAGTAGCTGATAAGTCCATATTAGAGGTTTTAGCAAGATGTCTTCTTTTGGTTCCTTCGATTTGCTCAGCTCATCCTCTACCACCATAGGCATTCTAAGTGCACCAACTCCCTTGACAAGATCATCTCTTACATATTTCATTCTTTCCATTGAATATTGCAATAATTTTCCACTTCTCAAATTTATGGCATTACAATGTTTTACCAAGTTTGTCTCCGGTTGTCCCAGAAATTTTCTTGGAGTTCTTGTAATTGAGCTTACTACTTGTGCTACTTGGTTCTCCAACATCTTCATATGACTCATAAGAGCATCAACCAAAGTCCTCAACTCTTTAATCATGAACTTATGGTTAGAGTGTTGTTGTTGAAACTTTTCATTTGATTCAGATTGGGTTGTTATAAATTTCTCTATCATCTTCTCCATATTGGACTTTTGTGGTTGTTATTGAGATTCAAAACTTCACCCATAACCCCTTTGATTCTGAAATTGACCTTGATTTGATCAATAAGAAAATTTTGGGTGGTTCAACCATCCCAGATTGTAAGTGCTAAGAATAAGGGTTGTTCGGCCATGAGTTAAAATTGTTAATTGCATCCACATGGCCACCTTGCATGGTTATTAAAACTCAACAATTTTAACCAGAATATCCCAAAATTCCACAAATATCACAAGACACATTGACGACATTTATTGGGTTTACACTCAATGAATCTAAGTGCTTGCTCATAGCATCCAATCTTGTAGCCATGAAACCCACAAAATTTACCGAATGCATCCCCAGAGTTTGCACAAGGATACTTCTCTTAGTACACCATTGATGATGATTGAATGATACACTCTCCATAATATCTTCAACTTCTTCTAATATTTTTTTCATAAAAGCTCCTCCAGCATCTGAATCAAGTGAAACCTTAGTGGCATAAGAAATCTCGTTATAAAATGTATGAATGATCAACCATCTTTCAATCCCATAGTGTGGGCACTGTTGCAATAAACTCTTATATTGATCCCATGACTCAAACAATGATTCACCATCCTTTTGCATGAAATTTGTAAGATGTCGCATATGAGTGGTCTTACTAGGAGGGAAGTATTCATAAATCTCAATCCACATTGATCCCAAGTTGCTATACTCTCATTGGGAAGCGATTATAGTCACATCTTAGCTTTGTCCCTTAATGAAAACGGAAATAGTATAAGTCTTATAGCATCCACAGATTCCCATTTTTCTTTAAGATTGTACAAATATCTAGAAATGTTTCCAAATGCAGATTATGGGTGCTCCACTAGATTAGCACTACTAGACCATTCGTATTAAGGTTGGCTTAAGCTCAAAGTTGTTTGCCTCAATAGAAGGTATGACAATGCTTGATTTTGATCCTCTCAAACTTGGTGTTGCATTCTTTCTAAGTGGTCAGTTATTATCGTTTGTTATGATAAGGTTCAGGGGTATATGATTTTATTCAATTAGTCTTTGATGAGAAGTATGATCAATCTCCGAGTCAAATGGCAATAAATCCCCTGACCTTGTGGTTCTTCACATGAATTGAACTGATTTCCTAAAAAAGAAAAAGAGATAATGCTAAGAAAAATATAAACAAATGCAAATAAATACTATGAAGCAGAACAGTCTAGTCCAATCAATTTGCAATTCAACTAATATTAACCAAAACCAATCCTCATCAACAATGCCAAAAACTTGATGTGATATAACTACAAGTACACGATTATATCGTCAAGTAATAAAAAATATAAAACTAAGAGATTGTGGCTAAATGCTAGTCTACTAAACAAATATAATTGTCTAGATTAATTGTGGGATTGAGTTGTGTAAGAGCAAAAGATCTAAGGAGAAAAAAATCAGAGAATATAGTGAAGAAAGAGTATTGAGTGTGATGAGAGAAAAGATGAAAGAGTGATATAAGAGAATTTGATGGGAAAAAATAATTCTAGGATTTCAATTTCGCCATAATGATTATAAACACTTAATCTATATTTGATTTTCTATTCTCAATGGTTATTTATATAGATAGATTATCATATGGTATCTAATGTAAACTTTTGGGACTACACCAACGTATCCGTTCCAATTCATCATCTACTTTTAAAGCAATAGAGCTAAGGGATTGCTTTCTTAAGGGCATCCCTATCACATGATCCAACAAAATCGTAAGTTGCCTTCTCTTACTGTGTGGTGATGAATTGGAACTGATCCATTATAATCTATAATAGCCTATTGCTCCTCTTGGCATACCAATCTACTTTTGTAGGTGACTCCACGTCTTGGGTTCTACTGGTCGGAGGATTGAGTTCTCTTTTTAGTTCATCCCCACACCTCATGGAATATGAATCTTATGCTTTTATCAACAAGATCGTGTATACATAGTAGGCTTAGACCACAAACACACATATCATTGAATAAAAAATATTGAAACTTAATAGATTCAGCAAAATAGTGTTTACATATCAAAATGGCTAATCCTTAACCCTATAATTAAGAGTATACTCCATAAACTCATAGTTCTTAGATCAGAATAGTAATAGAGGGAGTGAATATCACTTCTTATAAATCTTTTCTTTTTTGTATTAAGGCAAAATCAAAGTATAGCAGCAGAATTAAAAACAATACACACAAAGACATAGTTGGTAACTTGGTTTGGAGCATATGTCGACTCATACTCTAAGACTCGTGATCCTTGATCGCACCATTGGGGAATTCACTAAAATTCCTCTTTCCAAAATCTTTGTAAGAGAGGTAATTCTTACAATAAAATTTACAAGAAGTTATGCAAGCTAAAAGTAAATGTACCGACAATTAAGATATAAGATGGAGATCATCGGAGCTCTTTGGTATCGTAGCTTGTACATATAGTTGAAGCGTAGAGCAGTAGCAGCACGAGCAGAGAGGAAGATTATCAGAAGGTTACACACAAGTTCTTTTGGCTCGAAGCTCGAGATGTACTTTTATTAGCTGCGTTCGGTCGACTGAAAAGGCCTTTGGTCGACTGATCTTTTTGGTTGACCAATCTCCCTATCGGCCGACTAATCACACGTCCTTCCTTCTTTGCTGAGATCCGAACATTGCTTCATTAATTGTATTTATTATTCGGTCGACTGATCTTGGTTTTTGGTTGATCAATCCATATGATTTCCTTGTTTGTCGAGATTCAATCTTCCAACTGTGTTTCCAAATTGGGTTTAGTCGACCGATCCCTGGATTCAGTCGATCAATCCAACTAACTTCCAAGTTTACTCTGCTCGATTTGAACTCTGCCACATCAACTAGGTTCAATCGACTCAACCTCATATTCGGTAGACCGATCCCTTTAGTTTCTATAAAATAGAGTTAGTTCTACATTATAAAAAATATCACTGCAACACAAAGTTAGCATAATAGTATAATGTTGCATGAGTAAGAAAAGACAATAAGACATGTCTTGATCTCAACTTGGAAACCTCCTAATTTCTTCAGTTAGACCATTGACCTAAGGTTTGTTCCTTTCAGGAACACAACCTCCTCGTCGCTCCACTCTAGTTGCTTATCTCAACCTACCTACCAAACATCAGGTTCTCCAGACCTATTTGAACTTTCTTTGCTCAGTGTCTAATCGCCTAATCCACTAAAACTTTTCCTACAATACTAAATTAGCTAACAATAATAATAGTAATATTAAATACTATGTTAAAACCAAACATAAAACTAAACTTAGGTTTACCTAGATTCGCTTGTCCAATCGATCGTGCCTGATTAACCGAAAATCTTTTGATCGACCTTACTTGGAGTTCACTTCTCAAAGACTTCTCGTTACCTAAGATTACCTTCCCCTAGAGTTTTCACCACCTAGCTTTACTCGCCAGGACCTAGGATTACCTCCTCTTAGGGTTTTCACCACCTGACATCACTCACCAGGACTCAGCATCAAATTGGCCCACCAGGGATTCGATATCCGGTCCTCCACACCTACCAAATCCTTCTGCCAGATGTCAGGTCCATTTGACCCATATGGATTTCTTACTTGGTTTCCATAATCTGTCTAGATTTCCCTTGCCTAGTTGAGATTAGGACTTCCCTTGCCTAACTATAGTTAGGACTTCCCTTGTCTAACTACAATTAGGACTAGTCACTCGGTAGACTTCTCACCCTTACTAGTCATTCGATCAACCTTGACCTAACTAGAACCTATTAAAATATTATCAAACAAACATCAAAATCCTAGAGGTCGATTACACCAACAAGAGTTACAATCAAAGATCATCATTCAAACCAGTTACAATTAAGGCAAATTCAGAAAAGGGAAGAAAAACTTAGTCTTGATGTATAAGATCATCTCTCTCTGGATGCTCTCCAATCTGAAATTTGGGCATTAATGTTGGATCGAGATGCGCTAGAGGGGGAGGGGGGGGGGGGGGGGGGAAATAGCGCTCATGGCTTTCACTTTTCGTTTCAGAAAACTTAACAAGTAAATGCAGCGGAAATATCAAACACAAACAACGCAAACACCAAGTCTTTTACTTGTTTCAAAGCCTGGGGCGACTCCTACTCCAAGGTCCATACTCGTTGAGCGTTTACTTTAGGCAACAACTATAAGCTCGTAAATATTACAAAAGATTATTACAATAAAACTGCACTAAAAGACTATACCGACAACAAGAAATTGAAACTTCACAGCTTCGGATCATCGGGGTCTTATTATAGCTCAGTCGGATCATCTCGTTAGTAGTGTGCTGAAGAAAGATTATTTTTTCAATGTTGTATCAAGCTGCTGGTCGACACTGGCTGATATAAGCCGTTGAGGACGCCTTCAAGGCCCTTGAGGGTGCCTCTATCACCGACGAATCCGCAGCGCGGATAAGCTCCGCTTCGCCCGCTGCTTATCCTCTTGAGGGTGCCTCCGATGCCCTTGAGGGCGCCTCCAAGGCCATCAGAGGCACCTCCAGCTCCTTTGGAAGGCGCCTCTAGCTCCACTGCGTAGACTCCTCAGCCTTGCACTCGAGGCACCTCTAAGCTCCATGGAGGGCACATCGAGTACTGTTCATCCGAGGCAAAACTTGCTCTTTTGTCCCTGCAAGATATGTTAGTCCCAAAATACCAAGCATATCCTGCAACACAAAGTTAGCACATAATAATAACATAAACATAAATGTCTGACAGACACCGGACTGTCTGGTTCTGACTTCGGATTTTCGTCCGGAAACCCTAAGTCGAACCGACGTCTACTGTTCCCTCATCGAGGAATGCGTCCTCACCTATCTCAAGAGAGTGTACCTGTTGCCAGTCCGGTCCTCGAGACCGACTGGACTTTTGCTCAGCGCTCGAGTCTTCCAGTCTTCATGCTGAACATCCGCTCCACGACCCGTCCAGTCCTCCACCTGGTTCGAGACACCAGGACTTTCAACCTAGAGTCCCCGACTCTAGGATTTTTGCCCCAAGTCTTTGACCCGCCAAAACTTTCCGCCTAGGGTTACCACCCCCTACAACCTAGGGTTTTCCCTTTGTCTAACAGCAGCTAGGACTTTCCTCCTAGGGTTACCACCCCCTACAACCTAGGGTCCGTGCGACCATGTGTTTTGGTGTTTAGGCAAAGGGTTTAAGTTAGGTTCACCCTTATTATTTGATATATGCACTTGAGTTATGCAGGACTGCAGGATACACATGTGACTCAGGTTGATAGCTTCAGGCCCGATGAATGATGGCATTAGGGATGAGCCACGGGCTTGTATGCATCCGACGGACCGTGGACAAGGCAATAAGGACAATGGTCGAGGGAAGCGACTTCGAGGCATACGCGAAGGATGACATTGGGGGCAAGCCGCGAGCTTGAATGCATCCGAGGGACGAGAGCCAAAGGAAGTAGGCTTGAAGGCAAGATGTCAAGGCTGCAAAGAAGCATCAAGTGAGTTATAAGGGTGAGGGTCCGAGCCGGAGGTGCACTGATGTGGCCTAGCCATTGTGGATAAGTCACCTAGGGAGGTGGCTAAGGCTAAGAGCTCTAGGGGGAGCTCAAAGAGCCAATTTTGGACCCATGTCAAATGGATCTCAAGTGGGTTTTACTTGAGAGTCTAGATTGGGTCATGGAATGTGTCAAGTGGTTTGAAGACGGACTTAAGTCTCAAACCTAGGGTTTTGGCACAATTGAGTTATGTTTCATGCTTAGAAATATTACATTGGAGTTATATAGGATGATAATTAGTTTTGGATGTATAGATGTCATATAAACTAATGCTAGGGATGCATTGTGGGTTAGTATGGGTAAATACATCAAGAGGAAGCCAAAACTAGGACTTTAGGTCAAGGTTCAATTGAACTTTTTAGCTAGTTTTGTATTTTCTATCAATCTTGGGATTTATGATAAATATATTTTTATATATATATTTTCCATGTAGACATTGATAAAATAGACTTCTCCATAAAATTTGAGAATTTTTGGAGGTCTATGGAATTTCTGGTGCATTTCTGAAGTTAGCTCATAAAGGTTGAGTTTTGCATGAATAGTGTACCGGTCGACTTCTACAGTTAGCAATCGATTGGTAATAATGTTTTTGAGCACAGAATGTCTCTGTAAGCTCATTTCGATAAGGGCAGTCAATTGGTACTTCTTGCAGTCGATTGATACCAGTCTGAAAGTGTTTTCAGCACTGGATTTTGACCAGGTCAACTCGTATAGATGTATGAAATCCATGGGGGATTAATACATGAGTTTAGGGTCAATTTGGATGACAAGTTTTCAACAATTGGGATATTGTTGGAGAACTTTTTAGATGTTAGGAAAAGGGGGAGAAGTAAGGTTTAGTTGGGAAAACCTTAGTGCCTTTGCGTAGGGGGAGCCTTGAGATAGGTTCTTAAATAGCCCTGTGATAAAATTCCTAGCTCAATGGGGAGCCTAGGTGTAGGGGGAGCCTTAGCATAGGTTCAAATGCATGGTACATTTTTCCTTCGGCGGTGTAAGTCCAAGTGTGTAGCCTTGGCAACGTAAGTCCATTCGGCGGTGTAAATCCAAATGTGTAGCCTTGACATCGTAAGTCCATTCGGCGGAGTAAATCCAAGTGTGTAGCCTTGGCATCGTAAGCCCATTGTTTTTAGCATATTGTTTTACTATTATGTTTTACCTAACTTAAATGTATTGCCAAACATCAAAAAGGGGGAGATTGTTAGAACAATCCCAATAGTCCGTGTGACCATATGTTTTGGTGTTTAGGCAAAGGGTTTAAGTTAGATTCACCTTTGTTATTTGATATGTGTACTTGAGTTGTGCAGGACTGTAGGATACACATGTGACTCAGGTTGATGGCTTCAGGTCCGATGAAGGATGACATTAGGGATGAGTCGCGGGCTTGTATGCATCCGAGGGACCGTGGACAAGGCAGCAATGACAAGGGTCGAGGGAAGCGACTTCGAGGCATACGCGAAGAATGGCATTGGGGGCGAGCCGCGAGCTTGAATGCATCCGAGGGATGAGAGCCAAAGGAAGTAGGCTTGAAGGCAAGATGTCAAGGCTGCAAAGAAGCGTCAAGTATAAGGGTGAGGGCCCGAGTGCTGAGAGATTGTACTCGGGGTAAAGGGTTTACTGTAGCAGTCACTGTAGTAGTAATGTAGCAATCACTATAGCAATATTGTAGCGTTACTGTAGCCGTCGACTGTATGCTTTAGCAGTCGACTGGTGTAGTCGACGTTGCAGTCGACTGGTGCAGTCGACCGTGCAGTCGACTGGGAGCAAACAGAATGCTTCTGTTCGTTCGATCAATGTGGAGCAGTCGACTGCTAGTTTTGGCAGTCGACTGGTATCGAGCCGTTGGGATATAACGGTCGAATTTTTACAGAGGACAGTTGACTGCATATTTTGGCAGTCGACTGGTAGGCGGGATTTTCAACCCGCCGGCTATATAACCAAAGCTTGGGAGCTTGGTTATAGCTGACGAAATTAGTGGTGGTAAACCCTAATTAGTAGTCTACTTGTTCTCAAGTGTTTGTGAGTGTTGTGGTGAGGTTTCTCCACCCACAAGGAGCTACTTGAGATAGCCGAAGTTTGTCAGGGGCTAATCCACCGACGGATCGGGATCGCCCACCTCAAGGACACGCCGTGGAATAGGAGCCCTAATCTCCAAACCACGTTAAACGAACGTGTTAGCGGTTTGCTTGTTCTTCTTTCCTTTAGTGTTTAGCTTTCATATTTGTAGTTAGTTTGTATTTTCGCTGTGCATACTAACGAGTGTAGGAAGCAATCGATTTGGGGGTGTCGTCTATCTAACCCCCCTTCAAGCCGGCCACCGAGCCCCCTACATTTTTTTTACCTAGGGTTACCACCCCCTAGGACCTAGGGTTACCAGCCCCTAAGACCTAGTGTTACCATCCCCTAGGGTTTTCTACCTGTCTAACCGTAGCTAGGACTTTTGCCTAAGTATACTTAGGACTTTCCTGTAAAGCTCAATCAAACATATCAGATAACAAAACAACTTAACTTTGAATCCTTTGATATAATCAAAACACGAGTTCGATCATCGGATGCTTTCCACACCAACAATTAAGGCACGGAAAATCCCTCGTGTCCACTCTTGGAAGTCTTCTCGGGGCTCTTGAGTGTCTCCTAATCGAGATCTTCGCTTCTAAATCCAAATCAGGCCTTTATACATGAATTCCAAGTGCCCAACACGACTATAGCCATTGGCATGACATGCCCGTGTCGAACGTTGTGGCTGCTTCAGGACGATAGTGCAGCCTACCCGTGACAAACACTAGAGAATGTCTAGCATGCTATCACAGCAGTGTCGATTGGCATGGCATACCCGTGGAAAGTGCTATGGAGAATCTAGAATGGGGCATGGCTGTGCTGGATGACCAAGGCCTTTGCCACAACTATGCTTGATGCCCACGGTCATGGCAACTGGAATGTCTTTAGGAGATAGTCTTTGAACTCTATTTTCACTCCTCTTCGTGTCCTATAAAAGAAAATAAACTAGAGCAACTCTCCAAACTATAAAATTATCAAAATGAAGCACGAATAGATGAAAACATGAAAAATATGCTTATAAAATGGGATAGGATGTGTGTCAAACTACGATAAAATTGTTAGTTAGAGCCCTAGAGCCAATCATATGATGATTGTTGTATGGACTCGATGTATCATATTCCTATATACTTATAAAGGTATTTCTTTATGGTTATTATACTTACTTGTATTGGTGTCAAATAACTAAGTATAATAGCATCCTTGAGTGGAAGGTTCTTATCTATATCAATCGATTGGTTGAATTGATAGTGAGATGATATAGAGAACACTACTCTTAATCATTCCTAGTCAAGTACTAACATTCAGGGACAATGTTAATGCGATGAGACTAGCATGTAGGTCAACTCAATGACTTGATCTCACAAGTCATGCATATAGAGATATCAAGTTGACACATGGGTATGCATTAGAGAATGTATACTGAATGACATGCCATGAGAAAGTATCATGGATCATTATATGAGTGTCATATACTTTCTCATGTGACTATTAGTCCTTGGACCTGAAATCACTATGGTTTCCTACATAAGGAGTTGCATACTTTGGCTTCGTCAAATGTCACCCGTAATTGGGTGGACTATAAAGGTGATTCCTGGGTATGTAACAAATTATGCGGAGGGATGTGAGTAATGTAGATGGGATCTATCACTCTTATATGACGGGAGTGACATCATGATTCTTGATAGAGTGAGACCACTAAGTGCATGGTCATGCCCAAATGAGTCAATATGAGATATTGAGCTCATTTGATTAGAGTGAGTCTACTTGGAGTTCAAGATATAGATTGATGAGGATGACATGGTCTATGCCTCAATTGTTCAATCTAGATGTCAAAGATAGAAGGACATTGTCACATATTGTGAGAGTCACAATTAGTAATCACAAAGGTGATGTTGGATCTCAACATTCTTGTAACTTGGGTAGTAATGATGTGTTGCTAGATACCGCTCATTACTTATGCTTCTAAATGGGTTTAGGAGCATTGCCAACGTTCCAAGAACCTATAGGGTTACACACAAAGGGCAATTAGATGGAGATTAGGTTCATATGATGGACCAAGAGGATTAGGTTCATGTGATGAACCAAATTAGATTAAGAGTAATCCAAATTAGATTAATTGAGTAAGACTCGATTAAGTTAAACTTGAGTTAGACTTAAGTGAGGCTAGACTTGAGTTAGACTCAAGTGAGACTTAATGATGATATTCATTGAATTTTGAATTCAATGATAAATGGTGGCATTCATTGAATTATGAATTCAATTTGAATATTAGATTCAAATTTCGATTCAAAATTATGAAGAGAAGAGGAGTTTCAAAATGACCATTTAATGAAGAATGAATATTCATTAAATACTCATTAAGACTCATTAATGAGCCTCATTAATGGAGTTAATGAGCATTAAGTATTTTCATTGGATGAAAATACTTAAGCTATTTTTACTCTTATTTTTCATAAGGAACGGATCATCATTATTCTTCCTCTCTTCTAGCTCTCTCTCCCTCTCCTCCATTGCCGAGCCACCCAAGAGTGCTAGCACACTCTAAGTGGTTCTTCTCCACCTATTGTCCGTGTGGATACGTATAGAGGAGTGTACGCTTGACACTCTCGAGATTCAGCAACCTTTTGGACGAGCGGGATAAGCGAAGGGCTTCGCAACAAGGGTAACGCTTCTTATTCATGTAGATCTAAGGTAGATCTAGGTTAGAAACTTGTACATGATTTATTTTTATATATCTTCGCACGGATCCGTGGCAAGACTTCGAGGTTTCCGCAACGCAAAAAGAGGTTTTTGCGGCTCGAAAGTCCCAACAAAAATCTCTATATGAAATGCACACATCAGTAGGGGCAATTGCAGGTGGTCTATCCACCAGAACTGCTTGCTTCACTTCTTGTTTATGAGGAGCTCCTTGTCGTAGTGTCTCTTCCAGGATTGTTGCCACTAAATGAGAAAGCCTTTCTTAAGACCTCGGATCTCCACCTTAGGCAATGAGGGTTAGGATGATCTAGATGAATCCTCCAATTGTTGCTCTATTACTACTCTCCTAGATCGAGTTATCGCAGCTTTTAGTAAAACTTTCTCACAGACATCGTCAATTTGATGGTATCTTTTTTCTACTTGCTCGGGCTCCTCTCCAGAAAGCTAGATCGCCCTCCAAACTCGTGAGATCCAGAAGCCTGAAAGGTAACACAGATTAAAGGTTAGCCAGCTATAGCGACGTAGTCACTTTGAGGCTCAAGTCATTTACCAGGCAGAAGAGAACTAGAGATTGCAGAGATATGAAACTAAAGGAGGAAGAAGAAGAAAGTTTAGCGGAGAAGAGTTGCCTCTATTTGCTAGAAGAAAACCATTGTACCTGTGACTTATCCTTTATAATGTTTATATAACTGTCACTCAGAGCATCTGCACGTTAGACGTTGCACGCTCCTCCCTTCTCGTATGAATCAGTCACGGAACCAGATCTAACAATCATTAATTGTCTCTTCATTCTTTGAACGCCGCGTTTTCGAAGGAAGGCAACTAGGAGACCAAATCCAACAGTTGTTAGATGCGTCTCCATTCATTAAGCGCCATATATTTGGAGGAAAGTTATCAGGGGACCAGACCCGCCATCCACTATTAACCCCTCCATTCAGAAGATGCCACGTTCTTCTTGACAGACGATTCAAAGCCAATGTTTGGTGGAATCTGGAATCCGAGCATATGGGCCTGAAATCTGAGCACCAAAGTTGGGTGCTCAGTAGAACCTGGAATCCAAGCACCAGAGCTAAGTGCTCGGTTGAATCTAGAATCCAAGCACTGTGGCTAGGTGCTTGGTAGAACCTGAAATCTGAGCTCCAAGACTGGGTGCTCAATGGAAGCTGGAATTTGAGCATCAAGGTTAGGTGCTCAATAGAACTTGGAATGTGAGCACTGGGGATTCGAGCTCCAAGTCGAGATGCTCGGGAAATAACCCAGGTACTATCACATGTTGTAGAACTTGGAATCTATGCACCGGAGTTGAGTGCTTGGTGGAACATGAAATCCGTGTTCCAAGTTGAGATGCTTGGGAAATAACCTCGGTTGGTGCAGATATTTAGAACTCAAGGGGCCTAAAGCTATGTATCTGCTAAGAATATATAGCAACTCAATCAACTAGGAATATTGCGTATCCATTAGATGTCTAATTCTACACAAATGTCAACATAATTAGACAACCAGTATGCAAGTGTTCTATTATTCTCTTTGTTGGATATTGGGGCCTTAAATGGACCAAAACGATTTAGAGGAAGGAAGCCATCAATTGTTGAAAGTCATAATTGACTTCAAAATTGAAATCTACGATTCGCGTAGATAGATTTAGACTATTAATTTGCTCAAAACCGATTAAGGGTGAATGAGAAATTAATGTTTAAAGTCAACCCAAAATAACATTTGTTATTCATTAATAAAGTGCATAGGAGAATAGTCCTACATCGGAAATTCTCGATGTGTATTCTCTACTTATTAATGAAGATATGTTAATGGAGTTAACACAAATAAATAAAAGGACAGGTGACCCCTTAGCCCAGGGCAAGCAGGTGCTCGCACCTGTGAGCCCGCCACCCGCCATGTGCGCAATGGGCGCTTTGTAAGCGCACTTCGCACGTACGCATCGTCGTGAGGAGCTTAAATTTATGCTCCATGTGACATTGCAGTGCCTGCGTGGCACTCGGGTGACGTGTCAGACTCTTACCTGACGTGGCAGTGCCTATGCGGCATCCTCGTGGGCAAAGGGAGATGACTGGACAGTTGACTTAGGGAATGGATGGCTACCGTTGATCAACATTGATCAAATAGATATGATGGATCGCTTGTGATGCGATCTAGAGCGTTGGATCGTAAAGAGTAACGATCTGACGGCCTGGGATGAGGCTTGATCTGAAGCATCGAATCAATGGATCCAGATCCGATGGCTGATGACAATAGGCGGGATCTGAGGGTCGCAACTCCTCAGATCTGATGGATGAGATTGAAGTGGGCTTGGTGAAGGGTTACAACCCTTCAGAATAGATGATCTAGATCGATCCAGCCCAAGGAACACATCCACTCACCCAAAGGACACTCAACCTCTTCGTTCAGTATAAATAGAACCCTCCAGATGATGGAATACTCACTCAATCTTCTCTTCTCTTCCTCAAGCATTCATCTCATCTTGTGCATTCAAGAGTCCAAGAAGTCTACTAAAAGGTTCGCTGGTCTCGGAAGTCGGAGTACTACGATTCCGAGACGTTCGTCGTCGTTGTATCTTGGGAATGAATTGCAACAATCCGTTAAGCACCGTAGCGGAGCAATATCGTTTACGGAGATAGTGTCGAACACTAGCCTCGACGATCAGTTTGCATACTCCAGAAGCTACCCGGGATAAACAGTCATAAACGATATTTCGTGCAAACTGATATGGCTACCAACGACATTCCGACGGCCGTTCCGACCGCCATTCCGACAACCATTCCGCACGGAGAAAAGCCGGAGAAATTCACCGGAACCGACTTCAAAAGATGGCAATAGAAGATGTTGTTTTATCTAACAACGCTAAACCTTGTACGGTTTTTGCACGAAGACACGCCAGCCGCTACGGAAGGAAGTAAGGCTGCTAGCGATGCGTAGTCTCATGGAGATTTTCTGTGCCGCAATTATATACTCAACGCCTTGGACAACACATTATATAATGTATATTGTTCTCTGGAGACGGCAAAATCTTTGTGGGAATCCCTTGAGAAGAAATAAAAGACCGAAAATGCTGGATTGAAGAAATTCATCGTCGGTCGATTTCTGGATTTCAAGATGGTGGACTCAAAAAGCGTCTCATCTCAAGTCCAAGATATGCAATTAATACTGCATGATCTGGACGCCGAAGGCATGAAGCTGAACGAGACATTCGCAGTTGTTGCGGTAAATGAGAAGCTCCCTTCGTCATGGAAGGATTTCAAGAATTACCTAAAGCACAAGCAAAAGGAAATAGGGCTGCAAGACCTGATCCTGAGGCTACGAATAGAAGAGGATAATCGAAAGTTATCCGACTCCAGAGGAACCAAGCGGACTATAGACGAAATGTCCAACCTGGTCGAGCCGAACGCCAAAAAGCCGAAGCAGTTCAAAAGGAAGGCTCAAGCAAAGAAGTTCAAAGGCTCCTGCTACAACTGTGGAAAGGCAGGACACCTATCCAAGGACTGCAGACGCCCAAAGAAGCAAACCAAGGGGCCAAAGGATGTTGCGAATCATGTCGCAACCTCTCTTGAGGACTTGGATCTCACTGCGGTTGTATTTGAAGCCAACTTGGTGGATACCAACCCGAAGCAGTGGTTCATTGATACTGGAGCAACTCGTCATATCTGTTCCGATAAAGCGATGTTCTCCAAGTATACTCCGATAAATGGCAGGAAGCTCTATATGGGTAATTCCACGACGTCGCCAATTATTGGACTCGGAAAGGTTGTTCTGAAGATGACGTCCGGAAAGGAGCTAACACTCATTGATGTACTCCATGTTCCCGACATCAGTAAGAACCTAGTTTCTGGAGCGGCATTGGTCAAGGCCGGATTTAGGCTAGTGTTCCAATCAGACAACTTTGTACTTACGAAGAATGGTGTCTTCGTAGGAAAGGGGTACCTAGAAAAGGGTCTATTCAAAATGGTTGTAATGTCTGTACTCCGAAATTTTGATGGTAATAAAATAAATGCTTCCAGCTATGTTGTTGAGTGTTTTAATTTATGGCATGATCGACTCGGACATGTGAATAATAATACTCTCAAACGTCTCGTCAAATTAAATTTATTACCAAACGTCAATGTTGACGGAACACACAAATGTGAAGTGTGCGTGGAAGCGAAAATGACGAAACTACCTTTTCATTCGGTGGAAAGGACAACAACTCCTCTAGAGTTAATACATAGTGATCTATGTGACTTGAAATTTGTGCAAACTAGAGGAGGTAAAAAATATTTTATTACTTTTATCGATGACTGCACAAAGTTCTGTTATGTCTTTCTTTTAAGAAGTAAAGACGAAGCCCTAGAGGCGTTCGGAACCTATAAAACGTTGAAACCAACTTGACAAACGAATTAAAATAATTCGAAGCGATAGAGGTGGAGAATATGGTGCACCGTTTGATGAATTTTGTACAGAATCTGGCATTATCCATCAAACAACGGCACCTTACTCATCTCAATCAAACGGTGTTGCCGAACGTAAAAATCGGACACTAAAAGAAATGATGAATGCCTTGTTGATAAATTCAGGCTTATATCAAAACTTGTGGGGGGAAGCAATATTATCGGCAAATCACATTCTCAACAGAATCCCTCATAAGAAAAATGATAAAACTCCATATGAACTATGGAAAGACCGCGAGCCATCGTACAAATGCCTGAAAGTGTGGGGGTGCTTGGCAAAGGTCGAAGTACCTAAACCAAAGCAAGTAAAGATCGGACCTAAAACGTTCGATGCGATATTTGTCGGATATGCCCATAATAGTAGTGCATATCGTTTCCTAGTTCACAAATCAGATATTCCTGATATACATGTGGGAACAACCATAAAATCTCAAAATGCGATATTCTTTGAAAACGTATTCCCAAATAAAAAGGGAAACGTTGAAAGTGATAACAACGGAAGTTCAAACAAAAATGACGTTACCGAACTTAGCTGTTATAAAAGGACTATTGACGATCAAAGTGAAGAGCCACGTCGTAGCAAACGGGCTAGAGTTGAGAAATCGTTCGGGCCAGATTTCATGACTTTCATGTCAGAAATGGAACCAAGAACATTAAGTGAAGCTCTCTCTAGACCCGATGCTCCAATGTGGAAAGAAGCTGTCAATAGTGAAATTGAGTCTATCATGAATAATCATACTTGGGAATTAGTAGACCTTCCTTCTGGTAATAAACCATTAGGTTATAAGTGGATACTAAAACGTAAGTATAAGGCCAGACTTGTAGCCAAGGGGTACAAGCAAGAGGAAGGCCTTAATTACTTTGATACATACTCACCGGTGACAAGGATTACGTCCATACGAGTGCTAATAGCCATTGCAGCACTGTATGACCTTGAAATACATCAAATGGATGTTAAGATTGCGTTCTTTAATGGTGAGTTGGAAGAAGAAATTTATATGGAGCAACCCGAAGGGTTCATGGCTCCTGGAAATGAGAAAAAGGTGTGTCGACTTGTTAAGTCGTTGTACGGACTTAAGCAAGCGCCTAAACAATGGCACGAAAAATTTGACAAAGTAATGCTGTCAAACGAATTCAGAATGCATTTATGTCAAAAACACACCTGAAGGCTATGTAATTGTCTGTCTATACGTAGACGACATGCTAATAATGGGCAGTAATCATGATGTAATCATGACTACAAAGAAAATGTTGACCAGAAATTTTGATATGAAAGATATGGGTCAAGCAGATGTTATATTGGGAATTAAAATTCTCAGGACATCAGAAGGGATAGTTTTAACACAATCCCATTATGTAGAATCTGTATTGAAAAAATTCAATGCGTACGATCTCTCTACAGTGAAAACACCTATGGATCTAAGTCAACTAGAAAAACCATGGTGAGACCATATCGCAGTTGGAATATTCTCGGATAATAGGCAGTTTGATGTATCTCACAAACTGCACACGTCCGGATATTGCCTGTACGGTCAACAAACTGAGTCATTTTACGAGTAATCCAAACGACACCCATTGGAAAGCATTGATGCGAGTTCTCAGATATTTGAAATATACTATGAACTATGGATTATATTATGGAAAATATCCCGCTGTATTGGAAGGATATTGTGATGCTAATTGGATATCAGATACAAAAGACTCCAAATCCACTAGTGGATATGTATTCATGATCGGTGGGGGAGCAGTATCTTGGAAATCCACTAAGCAGACTTGCATTGCTCGGTCAACTATGGAATCCGAGTTTATAGCACTAGACAAAGCAGCTGAGGAAGCTGAATGGCTGCGGAATTTCTTGGAAGATATTCCTAGCTGGGTGAAACCTGTGTCTGCCGTACTAATCCACTGTGATAGTCAATCGGCGATTGGAAGGGCACAGAGTCATATGTATAATGGGAAGTCACGACATATACGTTGTAGACATAATACCATTAGGCAGTTGATCTCGAATGGAGTGATTTCAATCGACTATGTTAAGTCCAAAGATAATTTGGCAGATCCTCTAACGAAGGGGTTGAGTCGAGATCAAGTATACTGCTCATCAAGAGGAATGATATTAAAAATCTACAACTAAAAACGACTGTAGCGGTAACCCAACCTTGTTGACTGGAGATCCCAAGATCTTGGTTCAATGGGACAACGAAGTTACAGAAGTTGTGGTCCAGCACATTAGATAGTTTATCTCTATCCCAATCCTAGGATGAATTTGTGCTGTCCTACCTCATGTAGTGAGGTTAAGCTTATGCTTTTAGTGACTTCTATACCTGATAAGGTGGAGTATGGTAGGATACTCTTGATAGAAGTGTCACCTATGTGAGTGTGAAGACAGACCGCTTCAATGAAACACTCATGAATCCAAGATGGTATCCATGGCCGAAACGGAACCAACCATGAGAACCTAAAGTAGGTGAGATAGATCTCTGTGTGGGTGTTATTGTCTAAGTTCAAGACATCACGTTCACTGCGCAGCCTAGTATACTCGATAGCATTTCACTACGGAAGGTTCAAAGCCACAAGCTACCTCTCCTGATGCAGTGACTTATCGATTGGACTCTTGTAAAATGTCAACATGCATACACGCATTGCATTAATTTCCATTCATGTGGGGGATTGTTGGATATTGGGGCCTTAAATGGACCAAAATGATTTAGAGGAAGGAAGTCATCAATTGTTGAAAGTCATAATTGACTTCAAAATTGAAATCTACGATTCGCGTAGATAGATTTAGACTATTAATTTGCTCAAAACCGATTAAGGGTGAATGAGAAATTAATGTTTAAAGTCAACCCAAAATAACATTTGTTATTCATTAATAAAGTGCATAGGAGAATAGTCCCACATCGGAAATTCTCGATGTGTATTCTCTACTTATTAATGAAGATGTGTTAATGGAGTTAACACAAATAAATAAAAGGACAGGTGACCCCTTAGCCCAGGGCGAGCAGGTGCTCGCACCTGTGAGCCCGCCACCCGCCATGTGCGCAATGGGCGCTTTGTAGGCGCACTTTGCACTTCGCACGTACGCATCGTCTTGAGGAGCTTAAATTTATGCTCCATGTGACATTGCAGTGCCTGCGTGGCACTCGGGTGACGTATCAGGCTCTTACCTGACGTGGCAGTGCCTATGCGGCATCCTCGTGGGCAAAGGGAGATGACTGGACAGTTGACTTAGGGAATGGATGGCTACCGTTGATCAACGTTGATCAAATAGATATGATGGATCGCTTGTGATGCGATCTAGAGCGTTGGATCGCAAAGAGTAACGATCTGACGGCCTGGGATGAGGCTTGATCTGAAGCATCGAATCAATGGATCCAGATCCGATGGCTGATGACAATAGGCGGGATCTGAGGGTCGCAACTCCTCAGATCTGATGGATGAGATTGAAGTGGGCTTGGTGAAGGGTTACAACCCTTCAGAATAGATGATCTAGATCGATCCAGCCCAAGGAACACATCCACTCACCCAAAGGACACTCAACCTCTTCGTTCAGTATAAATAGAACCCTCCAGATGATGGAATACTCACTCAATCTTCTCTTCTCTTCCTTAAGCATTCATCTCATCTTGTGCATTCAAGAGTCCAAGAAGTCTACTAAAAGGTTCGCTGGTCTCGGAAGTCGGAGTGCTACGATTCCGAGACGTTCGTCGTCGTTGTATCTTGGGAACGAATTGCAACAATTCGTTAAGAACCGTAGCGGAGCAATATCGTTTACGGAGATAGTGTCGAACACTAGCCTCGACGATCAGTTTGCATACTCCAGAAGCTACCCGGAGACAACACTCTTTACTAATCATGCTCCTCTACATCACAATATCATAATCACAAGCATCATGTGGAGCCTAATTGGTACAATTAGGAAGTTACACAAGCAGAATGTAGGATTATGTTATTCCTTTGCTGGTTATCTGCATACATAGCATGAATATTTGCCTTTATGTAAATTCTTGAGTGTATATCCTCTTACAGCTATATAGCCTACAACATATGAACAAATTTACCTTAAAATTGCATTTTGCATCTATATTCTTTAATGCTTTTAACACATTAGACCCTTGTAGCTAGCCAACATTAAACTATGTTAAAATGCGCTTACGAAATACCTTTTGCAGTGCGGTGTTAAAAAAGATCATTTTCGACAAAAGCAGGGCGAGTAAGATGTATCATTTTCAACTGTCCTAAATTCAAGAGCCAAACTACTGTGTCATGGCAGAAAACATCCACAAATTTGACTTCCTCAGTCCCCAATTCTACAAAAATTTGCTTCAAGTTCTCTTTCATCCCTAGTCAGCATTTGAGAAACTGATCAATTGCTATTTCATTTAATGCATGCACCTTCTCTTCAACCAGGTTTTAGTTTGAACAAGTTACTAGTTATCTGCAAGCCAATGTCAACATAGGCTATTCAAATGGGCTGTCTTGATTAAAATGTACCATAAATTATTTTTTTTAATATTTCCGGCTACAACTTGGCACAATGACAAAGTTATGGATAGAAATAAAAAAGACGTCTCATTGTTCCCGAACCATTAAAGGGACACTCTTTGTTTTTTTTTAATCAAAAAGTATTCATTCCACTATCTCCTTATCGGACTGATAGAATTATCCATGGTATCTCTACCAAAGTATTAAATTAGACAGATCTAACTTATACAATAATATTTACATTCTACTAATTATGAAATTGTACATATATTATAATAACTATAGTTTTATAATTACTATAACACATTTAATCTAATAAAAATATTTATATTATATTAGTTACAATTTGATAGCTATTATAATACGGATTCAATATTGTTTATGTACATATTCACATTAACTGTTATAGTAACTATAAATTTTAGTTGATACAACATAACATCTAATATTCACATTATATCAGTTATGAAATCATAATTGTTATAATATTTATTGTAATTATGATTTCATAGAAATTATAATGCACCCTATCTATTCATTATTTAATGCATGCGGCAAGAGTTCGAGGATAGCTATGTCATTTTACAAAGGGATTGATAGGGTGAGATGTTTTTTCTAGGGAAAAAAATTTTAAAAAAAAAAGGAAAAAAAGATTATTCTAATTAAAAAAATACTCTTTTAATTTTTTTCCTTTAAAATTTGAATGGTAAAAATAACCTCTTTATTATAAGGATAAGACCGTACATATAATATCTCTAATGCAGTCATTATTTCCTGGGACTTAATTCTTCTCTTAAATGCATTTTAGATCCAATGACCGGTCAAGGGAAACACAAACATCAACCCAAACTAGTGAACAAAAGGAATCCAAGTAAACGAAAGAACACCGCACATCAGATTAGTCATAATTCAATTGTAAAACAAGAAGGTACATCAAGAAACAGAGAACCATTTGCTACATCCAGGAAACACACACGATCGGATAAGACAAGCTGCAACAGCAAATGGAAGCTAATCCTATCAATTCCCACCGCCTTCTGGTGCGCCTTCTCTTTGCCATGGCTTTGCTGCTGCCGGTGGTGTGCCTCTCCGCAGGAGGCAGCACCACCGAGCTCCACCCCATCGTCGTCATCCCCGGCAGCGGAGGCAACCAGCTCGAGGCCCGTCTCACGGTGGACTACAAGCCATCCAGTCTCCTCTGCGCCCTCGCCGGGCCGAGGCAGGGAGCCCGCAGGGGCGGCTGGTTCAGGCTGTGGTTCAACCCGTCGGTGCTGGTGCCGCCCTTCACCCGCTGCTTCGCCGAGCGGATGACGCTGTACTACCACGCCGACCTCGACGACTACCGCAACGCCGCCGGCGTGGAGACACGCGTCCCTCACTTCGGCTCCACCAGGAGCCTCCTCTACCTCGATCCTCACCTCAAGTATGCCGCTTCCCCTCTTCCTTCTACCTCCTCCTCTGCTGCTAAGCGCCCCCCTCTATTAGGCATATCACCGAATACATGGCGCCCCTGGTGGACTCCTTGGAGCGCCTCGGCTACGTTGACGGCCAAAACCTCTTCGGCGCGCCCTACGACTTCCGCTACGGTCTCGCTGCCGACGGCCGCCCTTGCAAAATAGGCACGCAATACTTGCGAAACCTCAAGGAGCTAATCGAGGCCGCGAGCGCCGGCAACGGCGGCAAGCCCGTGATCCTCCTCTCCCACAGCCTCGGCGGCCTTTTCGCGCTGCAACTCCTCGGCCGCAGCTCCATCTCTTGGCGGCGGACCTACGTGAAGCACCTGGTGGCGCTGTCGGCGCCGTGGGCCGGCACGGTGCAAGAGATGCTCACCTTCGCGTCCGGGTACACGCTCGGCATCCCGGTGGTGGACCCCCTGCTGGTGCGGGGCGAGCAGAGGAGCTCGGAGAGCAATCTCTGGCTCCTTCCCTCACCAAAGGTGTTCGGCGAGAGGCCCCTGGTGGTGACCGCGAACAGGAGCTACTCGGCGCAAGACATGGTAGAGTTCTTGGCGGACATCGGCTTCGAGGAAGGTGTGCGGCCGTACAGGACGCGGATCCTTCCGATGGTGGCGGAGGGACTGCCAGAGGCGGGCGTGCCGGTGACGTGCGTGGTGGGCGGCGGTGTGGAGACGCCGGAGAGGCTGGTGTACGGGGCGGGCGGATTCGACGTGCAGCCGGAGGTGGAGTACGGCGACGGCGATGGGACGGTGAACAGGGTGAGCTTGTTGGCGCTGGAGAAGGCGCAGGAGGAGGTGAAGGTGATCAGATTGGAGGGGATCTCTCACACAGCGATTCTGAAAGATAAGATGGCTTTGAAGGAAATTGTTGCAGAAATTTCCAACATAAATTCCATTTTCACCAAATCTCTAGCTTTCTAAATTTTAATTCTAGTCAAGATCTAAGAAAAATCTAATTAGATTTCTATCCTTATAATTTATTCAAAATTCACATTTTGTCACAGAAATAAGAGTCGTTATATTTTGAAAATTGGACCAAATGATGCCAATTCATCGTTGCATACCAATGGAGGAGAAGACTTACTCTCGCATATGAATAAATTCTCTATTTATAAGTATTTGACCCATATAAATAAGTTTCAGATGTTTAATTATGAAATTTATGATTCTAGTTTAAGTTTCTTTAAAATAATAAATATATGGGAGCGTTCATAGATATTCGTATCTTTTGAATTTTTTTTCATGTTGGAAATGTGGCATATTAAAGCCTTTTGTTCAAAACTAAATGCAAATAAAGGCATCTCCAATAGTTAAAATTTTAAATGAATTATTTTCAAGATCTCAATATGTCACATTAATAATATGAAAGCTCATTGAAATATCTTCAACTGTTAAAGTTCTAAATGAACTTTCTTATGATCCATGTCATAGTATGAGTTGTATGACTTCATGCACATTGCATCAAATTTGACATAAAAGAGCAGGTTTGTATTTTCACTATTGCTCTTAAACTACAAACCTCAAACCTCACCTCTATAATGGTTCAAGACTTTTTATTTAACTTTTTTGATTTTACAAACTTCTCATAAACCTTACATTGGATATGTCCTTAGTTCGCTTGGTAATGAAAGTGGGCTTTGAATAAACTAAATTTTGTGTTATTTTATCTTGTTTGATAACTAATTAAGCTAAGCTTAGCCTTGATTTTTTTTTCTTCTTGATTTGTAGTTTGAATTTTATTCAATTTTAGCTTGAATTTGATTTATTTATATGTTATCAAGCTTTTAATTTGATCTTCTTTAAAAAAAATTATATTTTTAAACTTTAGTTAGTGAGATTCATATTACAAATTTATATTTGTTTTAAGGGTATTTTATATTTATAAGTTCGATAAAAAAATTATCATAAAGATGATTTATAAGTTTTATTTGCGGACATTATTCATGAATATTGATACAGTGAATAAGGTAGAGTCTTCAAAATTAGAGCCAAAGTTAACAAGACTAACTGATGCAGTGGTCAAAGTCAAAGAGAGATTAACAATCAGGGTTAGCACAGTCATAGAGCTCAACAGAACACTTTAGCCGATCAAACCTTTTGTCTGAACGACTCCCGTGTCCTCTTGGCTCGATTAGAACTCAAGTCCTCTTGGTCCAATCGAATCTTCAAGGCGTACTACTCGATCGAGCTCTTTGTCCGATTGGATGTGGAGTCCTCAAGGTACCTAACCTTCGGGTCGATCGAACCCGTTCAAGAGCGATGTCCTATTGGACAGCAGATAGGACTCGTCCAGCTCACCGCTAAAGTGTTACAATTACTTGCCCCTCAGTATAATGGTCTGATATTCCTTTTTGGCGTTTTACGTAACCGCTGTCAGAGAATCAAGGGAATATCTCTTGTGATGTCCATATGATGGAAATTTCCACCCTGCAAGCCCAGAGATGGTGGGATGAATTTAGGAAAGATTGCAGAGTGTCAGAATGGTTGATCCTATTTTAGTAATGCATCGATATTCATGAAGAGATGAAAAATAACATTATATAAGAGGTCTCCTCCTCAAGGCACAGGTAAACTATGCTCTCAGAATCCAGTGTTCATCGTCATTGTTCTTCACTCTTTTCTTTATCTCATTGTCTAACTTGAGCGTTAGAGTGCTTGTGTCGAGGATCCCTCTCTGGCTCGGTCATTAACGTATCTTCCTTCTTCGTTCTTCTTTAACACACAGATTCGCTTGTGGTACTAGGTTTCTCTTGCTCATAGTCTTCCTGCGGTCAACCTTGAAGCCACCTAGTCAGCACATCATTTTCCCCGATTTTAGATATGATCAAATTTGATGTCATCTGTAGGAACTTCACTTGATTTTAAAACGCGAAGATGGAAGAAGCTGAAAGGTTCACAACAGTTAGCCTATCACAAGAGGACCTGGATTTACTCATAGCCGCCAAAGTACGGAAGTTGGCTCAGTAATAGCAAGCAGCCAGGTATCCTCTGCAGAACAACCCAACGCTATTAGTGACAAGTCCACACACTAAGCGAAGAACCAAGGTAGAATGGCCAATGGGATTTCCACCAGCCCCTGCTCCACAGATTGATTTCACTCAGACTCCTATACAATCGATCCCTGCCCATCCTACGTCTCTTCCTTCTGTTGTTCTTCTTTGATACATAGGTTGGCTAGTGAGGCCCTAGGGCTTATTTTCAGGGGATGCGCCCGCTCGGGATCCTCGTAAGGGGAAGGCTCTGGTTGCCAGTAACTCTCCTGAGAGAGTAAGTATGTCATTTTCCTTGGAAATCTTAGAAGACAAATTGCCGAGTCATTTCAAACCCTTGGTAAATGGAGAATATGGAGGTGTGACTGACTTAGAGGCCCACCTACTCAAGTTTGAGAATGCAGTCATCCTCTATTAATACACAGATGATGTCAAGTTACAAGTGTTCTTAACTATGCTCTTTGGCTCTGCTCAGAGGTGGTTTAACCAACTCCTGATGATCTCCATCTGCAGCTTCAAGGTTTTATGAAAGGCTTTTCTGCACCACTTCTTTAGTGGCCTTTGATATCACAAAATCATATTAAGTTTATTCTCACTTAAGCAAGAGCCTAAGGAAGCGTTGAGGGCATGCATCTAGTGGTTCAATGAAGTGGCCATGGATGGGATTCAACTACTCCAAAGATTTTGGTGAGTGCTTTCTCCCAAGGGCTCACAGAGGGAGACTTCTTCCTATTCCTGATCAAGACGCCCCTTAGGGATTTCAACCATCTGCTAGGAAAGATGACCAAGTACATCAACATGAAGGAAGCACAATCCACTAGGAAGAAGGAGGTGGTCGCACTCGCTCATGTCTCTACCTCATAGCGTCAAGCCCCTCTCCCTCCTCCTCCACACAAATAACCTAGATCGGGCCCCTAGCCACATCCTCACGAGCATAGGCCAAACATAGTCTAGCATGTGAATGGTTCAGACCTCGTTCACCGAGCCTTGCTAATGGGTCTAGCCTTTCTGCACTTACCACCAGATGAGAATCCATAGCACTCAGGAGTGTTATTGATACAATTAGGGGAGGTATCGAACGGTCAATCAAGAGTTCCAGCAGTGATCATCGTCTCCAAACAATCGACATTATCAACGACCATATAAACCACCTAGAAGAGGCCCTTGAGACACTGACAAGCCCCAACCAGTGCTCCAACAGCAAGAAAATAGGGTCTCAGCTCTTGCTCAAGTCCTGCTCAAGCGTCCCCCAACTTGAAAAGAAGAAAACTGTAACAATGCCACTCGGGGAGACATAAACATGATAGTGGATGGTCAGACCAATGGAGATTCCAACCCAGTTAGAAAGTCACACGTACATCAACAGGATATTCACACCATTGGTTGTAGCCAAGAGCAAGCACAAGGGTCAGAAATTAGTTTCGGCTCTAAGGACTTGGAGGGGGTGGAAGTACCCTATAATGATGTCTTGATCATCAAGGCTATTATATCCAAATTTAATATATATATATATATATATATATATATATATATATATATATATATATATATATATCATACTTTTGTTAATATAGGAAGTTCCGTTAATATCATCTTCAAGAAGGCATTCGAGCAATTGCAGATTGAGAAGAGTGAACTTCAGCCCATGATGACACCCTTGTACATATTCACCAATAATATAGTGCAGCTGATCAGATAAATCAAATTGGTTATTTCTATGGGGAAGTTGCTCCTGATGAGAACTTGGCGATCAACTTTCATAGTGGTGGATGCATGCTTGGCCTAAAATGTGATTTTAGGCTAACCGATGTTGAATGAGTTCCCAGTGGTCATCTCGACTTTCTGTCAAAAGATCAAATTCCTGATGGACGACTAGGTGGGCGAAGTAAGAGGAGATTAGTTGGTGGCGCACAAGTGCTACGTGGATGTCATCAAGACTGAAGCTCGTGCAACTCTTAAGATCCAACGAATAGAGGTCAACCCAATACATGAAGCACCCCGATGTTAATTTATAAAAAGAAAGAAGTGCAGACCGGTCAAAGCTTATCGGAGGCTACCATTCAGATAGCGGCCGACCTAACACTTGAGGCCAAGGCAAAACTAATCGTGCATTTAGCGTGAATAATGATGTTTCATTTAGACACCCCAGGAAATTACTAGCATATCACTAGATGTTATGGAACATGTGTTCCATGTCTATTGGTGAGGTTAGCACTGACGGTCTAACTCAGATTTTGATGAATGACAAAATAAGGTTAAGTTAGTTTCAATGTAATCTAACACTTTGACGAAGTGTGCAGGAGAAGCCTAGTTAGGTCGACGGGCCAACAGGATAGCTGTCACGAAGTCCAGCTAGGTCGACGGGATGACCTGATAGCTGGCACGAAGTCCAGACATGTCGACGGGTTGATCGGATGTCTGGAACAAAGTCCAATTAGGTCGACGGACTAACCTGATAGCTAGCACGAAGTCTAAACAAGTCGACGGGTTGACCTTATGTCTAGCAAGTCCAGACAGGTCGATGAGCTGATCGAATGTCTGGCAGGTAAGTTAAGGTAAGTCACTGGAGGGGAGTGACTTGGTGAGAACGCGTTCCCCTTCGAGGGAATAGTAGGCGTCGATCCAACTTAGAACTACTTCGGGAATCTAAGTTGAGATCGTGACTAGATTCTGATCTCGGTGAGACATAATCTAATTACTACTCTTTTATTATGATTGTGCTAACTTCTATTTTGCAAGTTAGTTTAACTTTTATTTTACCTCAGACTAATATTTTCTTGCAGGAAAAGGACTTTCTGGAGAAAGGTGGTCCGGACGTCTGGAAGGGATTCGGCTCCCGGAAGGCAAAATCTATCTCGTCGCAGATTTGGAGCTCGTTGATTGGTCGGACCTACGTCACGATCCAGGCGCCCGGAAGGGATCCGGGCGCCCACAGCATGCCTATAAAATAAAAAATTATTTTAAATCTTTTAAAAGTTATTTTAAAAAAACCTTTAAAAATTATTTTAAAAATTCCTTTAAAAATTATGTTAAAAAAAAACCTTGTTGCTATTAAAGATAACCAGAAAATGATAGGTTAAGGAGGAGCAAGGAGCTTAAAAATATGTTGCACATTTTAACATACTCAAACCCTAATAATAAATTAAAGGGAGAGTAATAAATTCAGGGGGAGTATTAAGTTTTTTTAAAAAATTATCATTCCTTAAGATTTTTAGAACTTTTTTAAATTATTCCTTATAAAATTTCTTTTTAAAATCTTTTTTAAAAATCCTACCTCACTTTTTTTTAAAAAAATACTATGAAAATCTTACCTTTTTTTGGCAAATATTCTTAAAAGTTTTATTTTAAAAATAATGTCGGGGGAGAATTAATATTTGTAACAAAATTATTTTCTCTTCTTTGAAAATATTTTACAAAATTATTTTTAAAAAGTATTTTTTATTTCTTTAAAAATACTTTAGCAAAATTGTTTTGAAAATTACTTTAATTTTACAAATTTTAATTTTTGATTACCTTTCATAAACTTATTTTTGAAAATTGGATTTTATAAACTTATGTTTGAAAATTGGTTTAAAAAATTTGCTTTAATTTCACAAGCCTATGTTTGAAAACTCGTTTTTTTACAAAACTTGTTTTTGAAAGGTACTCTGAAAATTATCTTAATTTTACAAATCTATTTAATTTTACAAAGTTAGTAGGTTTTTGTCTTACTATTCTGATAAAAAGTTAGCTATTTAAAAAACTTAGCAATTTTGAAAAAGATAAAGGATGTTGAAAACTATTTATGATCTTTTTAACAACTTTTTTAAAAACTTTCTTTAACTTATTTTTTCTAAGTTAACTCTCCTAGGTCAACCTGAATATTTTGTATTATCATAATTCTCTGGTGTTAAATTTTCAAAGTTAACTTATTTTCTGTTGTCAGCCTGAAAATTATCTATGCTTGCCAATTTTTTTGATGAATGTCAAAGGGAGAGAGTTAGGTGGTTTAAGTTAGTTAGCAACAAAATATCAAACATAAAACAAGGCTAACTTAAAAACCATGTCTTATATTTGCTTATATTTTTGCATATTTTTTTCACTAACTTAACCCAGATTGTCATTGCATCAAAAAGAGAGAGATTGTTGGTGCGGTTAGCACTGATGGTCTAACTCAGGTTTTGATGAATGACAAAATAAGGTTAAGTTAGTTTCAATGTGATCTAACACTTTGACCGAGAAGCCCAGCTAGGTCGATGAACCGACCGGATAGCTGGCACGAAGCCCAGTTAAGTCGACGGACTGACCTGATAGCTGACACGAAATCTAGACAGGTCGACAGGCTGATCGGATGTCTGACACGAAGTCCAGCTAGGTCGACGGGCTGACCTGATAGTTGGCACGAAGTCCAGACAGGTTGACGGGCTGACCTGATGTCTGGTAGGTCCAAACAGGTTGACGGGCTGATCGAATGTTTGGCAGGTAAGTTAAGATAAGTCACTAGAGGGGAGTGACTTGGTGAGGACGTGTTCCCCGTTCAAGGGAATAGTAGTTGTTGATCCAACTTAGAACCATTTCGGGAATCTAAGCTGAGATCGTGACTAGATTCTGGTCTTTGTGAGACGAAATCTAATTACTACTCTTTTATTATGATTGTGCTAACTTCTGTTTTGTAGGATAGTTTAAATTTTATTTTACCTCAGACTAACATTTTCTTGCAGGAAAAGGACTTTCTGAAGAAAGGTGGTCTAGGCACCCGGAAGAGATCCAAGCGCCCGGAGTTGGTCCGGGCGCCCGGAAGGGATCTGGGCGCCCGAAAGGCAAAATCTAGATTTGGAGCTCGCTGATTGGTCGGACCTATGTCACGGTCCGGGCACCCAGAAGGGATCCGGGTGCCCGGAGCATGCCTATAAAAGAAGGTCTCCACAGAGCATCAAATACAAGAACTGCTTCTATGACTGCTCCATTGCGCTTTGCTCCTGTGACGCTGCGAAGCCTCTCCGACAACCTGTGCTCGATTTTATTTTCTCTGTTGTCAGTATTGTTTTATTCTTGTACTTACATTTGTAACATCTTATGAATTATTAGTGATTGCCCAACGAAAGCACTCGATGAGTGCGAGTCTTGGAGTAGGAGTCGACGAAGGCTTCGAACCAAGTAAAAATAACCTGTGTTAGCATTGTCATTCGTATTTACGCTGCATACTTAATTCAAAATTTTAAATCGCTATTCATCCCCCCCCTCTAACGAGCTCTACGATCTAACAATATCCTCCTGGACGCTTGACCAGTTAAGCAAAGGAAGAGAGGTTTTGTAGTTGAATAGAACAAGATTATTCAGTCGGAGGTTCAACTCTAGACTCTAGAGCTTTAGCGTTAAGTTATAAGCGGGTTTCTCTGTACCCTTTGACCATCTAGTCAAAGATTCAATTCCAAACTTTCATGCCTTAGAGCTAAGTTATAAGTGGGTTTCTCTGTGCCCTTCGACCATTCAGTCGGAGGTTCAACACCAAACTGTCGAGCCTTAGTGGTGAGTTATAAGTAAATTTTCCTGTACTCTTCGACCATCTAGTTGGATATTCAACTCCATACTCTCGAGCCTTAGTACCGAGTTATAAGAGGATATTCCCGTGCCTTTCAACCATCCAGTCAGAGGTTCAATTCTAGACTCTCGAGCCTTAAGGTCGAGTTATAAATAGGTTTCCTTGTGCCTTTCGACCATCCAGTTGGAGGTTTAATTCCAGACTCTCGAGCCTTAGTGCCAAGTTATAAGTAGATTTTCCAATGCTGTTCAACCATATGGTTGGAGGCTCAACTCCAAACTCTCGAGCCTTAGCGCCAAGTTATAAGCGGGTTTTCCTATACCCTTTGACCATTCGGTAGGAGGTTCAATTCCAGACTCTTAAGCCTTAGTGCCAAGTTATAATTGGGTTTTTCTATGCCCTTCGACCATCCTATCAAAGGTTCAATTCCAAACTCTCAAGCCTTAGAGCTAATTTATAAATGAGTTTTCCCATGCCCTTCGACCATCTAATTGGAGGTTTAATTCTAGACTCTTGATGTTTAGTGCCGAGTTATAAGTGAGTTTCCCCGTACCTTTCGACCATCCTGTGAGGTTAAATTCCAGACTCTTGAGCCTTAGCACCGAGTTATAAGCGGGTTTTCCCATGCCCTTTGACCATTTTATCAAAGGTTCAATTTCAAACTCTCAAGACTTAACATTGAGTTATAAGCATGTTACCCCATGCCCTTTGACCATCTGATCGGAGGTTCAACTCTAGACTATTGAGCCTTAGCGCCGAATTATAAGAGGGTTTTCCTGTTTCCTTCAACTATCTAATAGGAGGTTCAATTCCAAACTCTTAAGCCTTAGCGTCGAGTTATAAGCGGGTTTCCCCGTGCCCTTTGACCATTCGGTCAAAGGTTCAATTCCAGACTCTTGTGTCGCTCGACCAAGTTATAAATGTGTTTGATCACATGCCCAAGTCCCATACTCTTGTACCTTAGCGTCGAGTCATAGATGGGGGCCTCGTGCATTTACAGAGAGATTATCCAATCGCTCGCTTAATTCCACTTAGCTGATCACTCAGTACCACCCAGTCACTCATTCAGCATGATTCAGCCACTTTCTCGGCGTAACCTAACCACCCGTTCGACACCACTCGGCCGATTGGTCGAATAAGTTGGTCAAGGGTAAAATGGTTGATTTGTATCTATTTATTGTTCACATGGTTGATATTTCACCAAGAAATCTCTGGTAAGGTGACAAAGATGAGGTCATCCGAGAGCCACCAATCCGATGGCCATGTATGTGTTGGAGCAATTCCAATGGTCTGTGCGACCATATGTTTTGGTGTTTGGACAAAGGGTTTAAGCTAGGTTCACCCTTGTATTTGATATGTGTATGTGAGTATGCAGGTTTGTAGGTTACACATATGACTCAGCTTGATGGCTTCAGGTGTGGTGAAGGATGGAGAATCTGAGGGACCGTGCACAAGGTAGCAAGGACAAGGGCCTAGGGAAGCAACTTCGAGGCATATGCGAAGGATGACATTGGGGATAAGCCGTAGGCTTGAATGCCTCCGAGGGAAGGAATCTAAAGGAAGTAGGCTTGAAGGCAAGAAGTCAAGGCCGCAACGAAGAGTCAAGTGAGTTGTAAGGGTGAGGGTCCGAGTGTTGAAAGATTGTACTTGGGTATTAGTCAACTGGTGGTTTCATCAGTCGACTGGGCAGTTGACTGGGAGCGAACAGAATGCTTCTGTTTGCTCGACCAGTGTGGATCAGTTGACTGGTACTTTCACCCAGTCGACTAGTATCGAGCCGTTGGGTTGTAACAGTCGAATATCCATAGAGCGCAGTCGACTAATGGTTTTGGTAGTCGACTAGTAAGCAGGGTTTTTCAACCCGTGACCTATATAACCAAGGCTTAGAAGCTTGGTTAAGATTGAAGAAATTAGTGGTGGTTAATCCTAATTAGTAGTCAACTAGTGCCCTAGCAATCCGTGTGATCTTGATCGAGTTGTGGCGAGGTTTCTCCACCGACAAGGAGGATTGTTGATCCGGTGATAACCCAGGAGGGCCCACCTCCAAGGAAGTTCAACGCTTGGGTGGTCGTCAAAGTCAAGAGGTGGTCAACTAAGAGACTAGCCGAGCCAAAGTCCCTACAATCCGATCGGCCGGGAGAGTTCGAAGAAGGGGGGCCAAGCCTACAACCCGATTGGCTAGAAGAGTTCGGAGAAGTTGGGCCAAGCCTACAACCCCGATCGACCGGAAGAGTTCAAAGAGGGTTGGCTGAGCCTACAACGCACCGAGACCAGGGGCACTCATGTCGATCGGTCTAGATATACTCGTATGAGGTCAAAGAGTTGGCAGCCAGATCGATCAAGGGAAGTCCAATCAGACTAACAGCCGACAAATAAGATGGGGGATACGTGCCAGCATCCTTTTGGGAGTCGATGCCACCGGCTGACGGCGCGGATGGACAGAAAATCGTACGGAAGAAGATTCTGCCGCCTTGGCAGAGATGCGTTCGCCCCGTTATGGCAAGATGTCAGGGATCCTTTCTCGATGTTAGCTATTGGGGAAAGTTTGGGGATGCGCATCCGCCCGGGAAGCGTGTAGTCAACCCGTCGAAGCTCTATATAAGGAGGGAAGCAGCTATCCGCGGAGGTACGCGCATACGCCCACTGGAACCACCATTTACTTCTTCTTTGCTGCCTCTGTTTTCTTCACTTGCCGGTGTGTGACTTGAGCGTCGGAGGGCCGTCGCCGGGAACCCCCTCCCGTCTTGGCACTAATGACTTGTGGTTGCAGGAGCGAGGGAGCATCAATGTAAATGAAGAGCCACCTCAGCGTTGTTCCCCGGTGGTCATCTACTCAGCTTCAGGGCAGGATCAACTGTGCTAGCCGGAGTTTTCGGGGACTAATCCATCTCCAGATAGGGATCGTCCACCTCAAGGACAGCCATGAAATAAGAGTCTTATCTCTAAACCATGTAAATAGTCATGTATTGGTTTGCATATTCTTTCCTTAATGTCTTTAGCTTCTGTATTCGTATTTATTTTTGTATTATTCCACTACGTAACTAATGAATACCTAGAAAGCGATTGATTTGAGGACACCGACTATTCAACCCCACTTCTAGCCGATCATACAAGATCCCTAACAGTATGAGTATTAAAGTAAGGGTAGGTTGGATGGTCGGGACGATTTTCAACTTTGGGTTGTTAGCGAGATACACTTAAGTGTTTATCATATATTTAAGCCCTGCTAGCACAAATTCATATCTATTTCTGCAGTTTCTCCATGGACACCTCTTGGGCAAGTCTCCTCTCTTTCTTCTTAGTAAAGACCTCAGCTCGTAGCAATAGGTTGTTTCAGCTCTCTAGCTCCTCCTTCAGATGAGCTACTTCTCCTTGGGGTCGCTCAGAGGGGACTTGGGAGCTTCCTGCTTCTCGCATAGAGCCCTTCAGGGTCTAATAAGCATGACTCAGCTCCATTTTTTTACAAAGGGACATATTCATCACCCAAAACTAACAAAAGGTGAGATGTTAAAATTGAGGATAAAGAAGGAGAAAATTTATTTGATAGAAAAAAAAAACTCACCCCTATGACATCTTGAGAAAAATGATCAGCTAATTCCTCTTTGGAGCGTTCGACCGTATATGCCACGCAGTCAGCCTAGGTTTGGGTTACCTGGCCTTGTATTTTTATGAGGTGCGTCGGCCGGGGGGAGGGGGGTCTTTTAAAAAATATTTTATAAATCCTTTAAAAATTATTTTTAATTTTTTAAAAAATCTTTAAAAAAGTATTTTAAAAATCCTTTAAAAATTGTTTTTAAAATTTATTTAAAAAACGTTAATGAAATCATAAACTTATAGTTTAATTAACTTAAAAAAATAATGAACTAAAACTTAATCAACTTAAAATTAAAACTTAAAACTTACGACTTAAACTTAATTAAATAAATTCAAACATAAATTTGAACTTCAATAAATGTTTATCTTAGTTAATTATTTCAAATTTTATCAACTTATCAAAATTCAGATAACAATCAAATTAACTCAAATTTTAATTAGTTAATTCTAATTTAATAATTCATTTAATAATATGAATTTTTATTATTCTCATCCATTAATCAAACCAATATTAGTGTAAATTAATCAACTAAATAAAATTAATTACTTTTAATAATTAATTCAATATTTACTATTAATCCAAAAATAATTGTAACTTATTTATTAATTCAAATTAAGATTAAATTATAGTTAATCCTAATTAATAAGTTAATCAGAAATTCAATTATTAACTCAATCTTAACTTAATACATTAACATCTTATCTATTCATTAATTAGTTAATACTAGACTTAACATAAATACAACTCAAGATTAATCTAAAATTCTATTTATAAATTAAAAAACTAAATAATTTATGATTAATTAATGATTCAAGATGTTAATTAATCAAATTCATGATTAATTTTGGATTATTTAAGTTAGAATTTAAAAACAAAAAAAATCAAATTATGTCTTGTTACGACTCCGCAAGTGCATGGATTCGTCGTCAGTAATAAAGATTATCGATCCCACGAGTACTGATTATAAGCAGTAGCAATGGTTCACTTAGGATTAGCTAAACTATCGATGATGGTAAGTTATCTAAAGAAAAGAGATTGGGAAGCGTAAATGAGAACTGGTTTAGAGAGAGTAATTAACATGGTTTATGAAGAGTTCTAGGAGTTCGGTTTCATTGTGGTGGTATTGATGTATCATTTTCTATCCTTTACTCATTGTCCGTCAACATGCATTCGCCGGAAGCTAAAGCAACCATCCTTAAGCACTAAATAGAAAAGATCCCTGTGAAATCCTATTATGGTTAACCCCTGTCACTAGAGCGCCTTGGTAGATCACAAGAACACAACTTTAATTGTTGTCATTAAAGATAGAAATAAAGGCTTGGTTTGGTCTCTTACTTCCTTGTGGAGAAGTTGCTTCTCCTTTCAAGGAAATACCCTAGATGTCCGTGAACGGGTTACCCCTGTCACTAGGGTCCCTCGGGTATACGATATAGGATACTCTCTCTACGAGGTTAGCAATTCCTATACAATCAATTAATACGATATGGAAATCTAGCAACAAGTCTCATGCATAGTAGTTGAAACAAAGCAAGTGAAATCATCCAATGAATAAAGGCATAAATATGAGTCTTACATTAAAACTAATTCACAACTACTCCCTAATCCTAGAACAAGGAATCTACTCCATAGACGCTGGAGAAAAACCCGAAGACATAATGTAATCAAGCACACAATCCTCAAACAAGAAGAGAGAAAGAGAAAGGATGCTTATCTAATGACGACGAGTGATCTTCGGATCCAATCCTTTGCTTCTGGAGTTGATGTGGTGATGAAGGATCGCTGGACGGAGGTCCTGGACGGCGAGGAACGACACCAAGGTAATTCTCCCTTTAACGGCTCGCTCCTCATTTTTGGGAGAAGGGTTAGAACCCCTTTTATAGGCTAGGGTACAGCGCCGCTGCATAGTCGTGCAGATGTGGAACGACCGTGGCTTCTTTTGTCTCTGGCCGCATTGCATGGTCGTGCCAATTGGCATGACCGTGTAGATCTCGGGCTCTGCTCCTAGGACACGACCATGTAGGATCGCACGACCGTGTGGATCTGGGGCTCTGCTCCTGGGACACGGTCGTGCAAGATCGCACGACCGTATATGGCTTGGCTGCTGGTCGTAGAGGGCACGACCATGCAGGTTTCCACGGGCATGCAAGGATCCACCTCTATTTGGTCGCACGACCGTGCAAGAGTTGCATGGTCTGCACTGTTCTTCCTCTGTTTGGCCACACGACCGTGCGAGGTTGCACGGTCGTGTTCTCTGCCTCGTTCCGGTGCGTCGACAATCTTTATTTTTGCTCCGAAAGTTGTCCCTGTCAACACAAAATCAAACAAAGAGCATATCTCCGAACAAAAGAGTATTTATGATGAGTATATGGTAAGAGAGACGATCATGCAAAGAATATATACGCATAAAGTAAGTGAATATACGTTAAAACATGCATAAACAATCATAATATTTACGCACATCACACCCCCAGACTTGAACCTTTGCTTGTCCTCAAGTAAAATGTTGCAAACTATGTTTATGAGTTGCTTCAGTGTTTCATAATCCCTAGTGCATTCGCCTAACTCTATCAACTAGTTTCATTGATAAGCATGATTGTTGAGTAACCTAAGTATGGCCTAAGCATAAGTTCTTTGTGCTCGGTGCAATAAGTAACTCAAACGCTTCAAGTTTCAATTCTTTGTCTTAGTTAAGCCGTCATATAATTGAGTTCCTAATGCTCTCGGTGATAGGCACTTATCTGCCACACACTTGGTCTATTTTCCTTAAATTACACAAGACCTCAAAAGATACTACTCGGAATCAAGAGAAATATAACATTTATTTCTCCAGTAACCTAACTCGGTCTCAAAGGGGTAAATTGTTAGTTTCCACTCACAACAACTGTTTTTTATCCCTTATTCATTTTTTTTGTGCTATAGAGGTGTAACACTAATCACAAATGCGAGATGCATATGTTGGAATTTAGTTTTTTTTCAAATGAGCTTCCATGATCCGAGGTCATCCAGTAACCAAAATATAAATAAGAAATCACCATGAGAACAAAAGTATTAAACAATTTGGATGAATCATAACTATTTCAAAAATATTTCAACTATTCGAGGTTAAGTACTTAAGTGTAGTGAAAATAATATCCTTAAGGTTAAGCTAAGACTTATACCAAACTCCGTACAAAACTTAGTTTATTTCATGCTATTAAAGATAAAGAAAGGAGATACACCAAATATACTAATACTATCATGACAACACATGAACTAAGAAAATGTTAGACATTTTGCTATCGGACAAGTTAGCAGAAAAAGTAGAAGGTTTGATGTTCTCAAATATGCCTCAAAACTATATATATTTTTTTCATAAAGAAACAAAAACGATGAAGAATTACAAGTAGGAAAGGAAAGTGCAAATGAAATACAAGTAGAAATATAAAACTAATAAAATGCGAATAAACAAAGCAGACTAATAAAATATGTAGAAAGAAAAGAAAAACTCGACTGACTCAGGTTGTGTAGGCACAACACCCCCCAGACTTAAACTTTTCATCGTCCCGATGAAATCAATACGGTGGCGGGGGTGGGGGGTAAGGGGGTCCCCGATGTGTGCCGGAGGGAAATCTAGGCATATCAGGAAGATGACCAATGTGTTGATGATATTAATAAAGGGCATCTATTTGTTGTCTAGTAATATCCATATTATCCATAAAATTCCTTATTCTTTCCTGGTCAACCTCATAGTCCTGAACGAATCCTGACACTTGACTATGGAAATCCCTAGTAAACTGAAAATGATCCTATATCTCCCTAAAATGGTCGTCATATAACTTGAAACGACCCTCCAACAATTGTTGTTGGGTATTTTGCTTCTCATGAAGGGAGTCTAAGGAGGTACGGAAGTCAGAAAAATCAAATCTAGAAGGTTCCGTACCATAGACAAAAGAGTACCTAGGAGGTTCCGAATATCCGGAAGGTTGCGGGAATCTTGATGATGAGGGCTCTTGGTGGTACTCGATTTCTTCTATAATTGAGGGAACAGTTCCGGTGATTAAGTCAGTAATCATCCAGTTTGCGGGGTTGCGAACTGAAGTACGCTCGGGGCAAGGAAGTGGTAATGGAAAACCATTGTTCCTAGGGAAGGCGAATCCATTCTCATCCCGACAAATCATCTTCATTGCAAGACAAGAATTGATGTCGATCTTGTCATTACCATGAATGACCTCTAACCCATCAAGCTCACAACCCAGATTGAATGCTATTTAGGTGATCAATCTACCAAACACTATCATCCCCGAAGATGTCTTAGCTGCTCTTAACAAATTTTGTAAGAAATGAAATTCGGAATCAAAATCCACTTTATTCAACATCGCACAAAGATAGTAAAGTTCTACTTTTCTAACCACCCCATCACTCTCTCCTCGACCAAAAATCATTTTGTTCATCACCCGGTGAAGGTATCTAAAGGTCGGGTTTTACATGCGGGATGCCTTAGCTCTAGAGGGTTCGTAAGGGTCCTTTGATCCGGTTATTGACGTCCAAAATTCATTCCATTTAATCTCCTCATCAAATCTACGGGCACCACCAATAGGTAAACCAAAACAATTATTAAAGTCACTAAACATCCACCGAACTTCTTTATTCATCAACCTAAAAGTTATGACCCCTACGTAGTCATTCTCAGAAGAAAATTTAACATCAATTGAGCTCAAAAATTCAAGGACTAGGCGGATATAAGTCGGAAAATGAGCGTACATAATGTCATTCCAGTCTAAGGAACTAATCATCCAATTTACGTCATCCCTAATTCCTAACATATCTAAAGTAGTGGGATCCATATATCTAGTGCATATAATTCTTCTAGCAACAAGGATATCATATCTAGCTTTATGTTCATGATTTTTAAAAATAATATTAAACTTATTTTCGTTACCTTCATCGCGCGCCACCCTTTTTCCTTTGCCTTTTGAAGAAGAAGCCTTCCCCTTGCCTTTGTCGCCTCCCGGCGCATCTCCTTCATCAGATCCACCGCTTCCCCGATGAAGTCTCTTCAAGATTTGCGACATGATGTACAAGGTGGACTTTGAGGAATTTCTTGTATGAGGAGATGGATCTTGAGGATGGAATAGGAGGAGAAGGAAGAAAAATAGGGGAGTTGCTTCTCTCTTTCCGGATTTGTGGCTTGAAGAAGTGTTAGATCTAGATGTAGATCTAAGTAAAGATAAACTTTAGAGGTAGGGATTGGGGTTTGATGAGGTGTAGTGGGGAGGAGAAAACTTTTGGGAGAGAAAGAGATGTGAATTAGGGATTTTTAGAGGGGTGAGTGGCGCACACGGGTAGGGGCACGACCGTGTCTTATAGACACGGTCGGGTAGGTAGGGTTTCTGCACGGCCGTGCCAATTAGCATGGCCCCCTCTTTTCTCTCCTCAGCCAAAATCACACGGTCGTGCCGGTTGGCACGACCCGTGCCTCCTTCTTCTCTGCCTTGATGGCACGGTCATGTCAATTGGCACGACCCATGTCTCCTTCTTCACTGGTTATCTTGCACGGCCGTGCCAATTGGCATGACCCGTGTTCTTCTTTTCTATGCACAGGCTACACGACCGTGTAAGGTTGCATGACCAATGACCTTTGTCCCTCTGTTGGCTTCACACGGCTGTGTGGGGTCACACGACTGACTCCCTTAAGCGCACTGTGACTAGTCTTTCACCGTTTTGGCTCCTCCAATGCCTCCATGCCCATGAAACACTCACGGCCAGCTCGTGGAGGCTATGAACATCCTGAAAACGAATACCCAAAAATAAAAAATTAATAACAATACTCGACTAAACTTACTAGAGAAATAAAACGATAAACGGAATGATGAACTAAAATGAAAAATCCTTGGGTTGCCTCCCAAGAAGCGCTTGTTTTAGGTCTTTAGCTTGACCCCGTTTCAATTAGTGTGGACTAAACCCATGGAAGCACGGCTCTCCTCCTAGGGTTAATGGTTGCACCCTTAGTTTCGCTTATATAGGACAAATATACTTCTTATTGCTCGCTGGAGGGGACCTCTCTTGGAAACTGCACTCCTCAGCTTTGTGTATATTCATCTTGCTAGAATTTCCCTGAGAAGAGGAGACACAGTTAGAAGAATCAGATAAATCAAATTCTAACATTTCTTTGCCGATCTCCAAGGAAAACTTGTGACTTTTCACATCAATGAGAGCTCCAGCGGTGGCAAGGAATGGTCTCCCAAGGATGATTGGTATCTTGGGATCCTCCTCCATATCCAGGATAATGAAATATGTGGGAGTGATGCATTCACCTACTTCTACTGACACGTCTTCCACTATTCCAATTGGGTATCTACATGAATGGTAAGCTAATTACAATGCCATAGTAGTCAGTTTAATGTTCTGGAGTCCTAGCTTCTTACATAACGAGTACGGAAGTAGGCTAACGTTGGCTCCCAAGTCTTAGCAAGCTTTCTGAATGAGTTCAGAACCAATTTTACAAGGTATGGAAAAACTCCCTAGATCCTGAAGTTTTGGTAGAATATTTTTCATAAGTAGAGCGCTGTAATTTTCCGTTAATGCTACGATCTCGAAGTCACCCTTCTGCCTCCTGTTGGATAAAATACCATTTAAAAATTTTATAAACTTCAGCATTTGGTGCAGTGCATCTATCAGAGTTACTTCTATGCAAATTTCCTTGAACTTCTTCAGGAATCGGTTGAACTCTTCATCCTTTTGGGATGTTATCAGTTTCTGAGGGAAAGGAATTGTCTGACTTTGTGGGAGAATTTGAAGAGTACCTTTAACCTTCTTGGTGATCTCCTCTCTATCCTTGTTCTAGATTTGATTGGGCATTAGGGGAGAGGGCTCTTCCTCTAAGTCAAGTCCTTTCTGAGTAGTGATTTGGGGGTCTCTCAAAGTTTGTCTGCTCCTCAGCTCGATGTGGTTGCAGTGTTCCACCGGGTTTATATCGTGCTTTCCTGGAAATATTCCCTGTGCTCTTGAAAAGGATTGGGCTATCTGGTTGTCTTGCATCTTCTGATGTTTTTCGGAATTTTTCAGTCTTTGAGTCAATTGCTTGATCTCATTCTTCATCTCTATTTGCTTTGAGAGGGCTTCTTCGAGCATCTTTTCGATTCTGGACAGTTGTGTAGGTTGTTGTTGCTGATAAGTCTGTTGTCCAGATGGGTAGCTCTATTGTCCAAGTTGATAGCTTTGTTTGGCTGGTCCTTGGTCCTGATTATTCTGGTACAAAAAATTTGGGTGGTTCCTCTATCCAGTGTTGTATGTGTTGGAGTACGGATTATTTTGCTTTTGGTTATAACTGACTATCGCATCGCATTGCTCAAGTTGGTTTATTTGTGATTGTATTGGCCCTAGGGGGCAAGTATCTTGAGCATGATCCTACTTCCACAAGTTTGGCAAACACATACTACTGCATTGGTCATGTTGTTTCCCATGGCCTCAAGCTTCTTGGTCAGAGCATCCAGCTTTGCAGACATGAGTGTGACTGCATCTACATCGAATTTTCCTGACGCCTTTATTGAATTCCCTGAGAAAGAACCACCAGATCTTTCGGTTGCCCACTGATGATGGTTCTATGTCACATTCTCTATGATCTTTTCAGCTTCATCAAGGCTCTTATTCATTAATGCTCCTCCTGCAGCAGAATCGAGGGATACCTTTGTGTGATAGTTGATTCCATTGTAGAATGTGTGTAGAACCAACCATTTCTCAAGGCCATGATGGAGGCACTATCTCAGCATACTTTTGAATCTGTCCCAAGCTTCAAATAATGATTCTGATTCTATCTGTTTGAAGCTTGCGATCAAATCCTCATGTGGGTGATTTTGCTTGGCGGGTAGAATTTGTCCAGAAATTTCTGATCACACTGCTCCCAAGACATTATGTTGTTTGCTGGAAGAGAATTCAGCCACTGCTTGGCTCTGTCTTTCAAAGAAAATCCAAAAAGAAGTAACCTTATTGATTCTGGAGGGACCCCGTTCACTTTCATAGTTCCACAAATCTTGTAGAAAAGTTCTAAGTGATGATTTGGATCATCATGCGGTCCTCCTCCAAATTGATTCTACTGGACCATGTGGATTACTGCAAACTTGATTTTAAAATTGTTAGCTTCGATTGGTGGTCGAGTGATGCTAGACCGAACCCCTCGTGCATAAGGTGCTGCGTAATCCTTCAACAGTTTGTCAGTCATTTCTGAAGATTCTTGTTCAGCTTGAAATGCTTTTTGTAAGTTTCTTCTTCTTAGGAAAGTCCAATCGATCTCTGGATCGAACGGTAGAAGTTGTCCTGAAAGATTAGTTCTTCGCATGTAAAAACAAGATATGGAATATTTCAAGTGTAAGATTAAGAAAAATAATGTAAAGAAAAGAGTTGGAATAATATTATTTTTTTAGTCATTTTAATAAAAATATAGAAAATAAAGAAAAGTAAAAATAAAAATATTTATCTCTGAAATGCAGAATATTAGAAAAAGGAGAGATAAAGAAAAAGAAATAAAGTCTAGTCTAATCTAATATGATTTTTGCTAATATTATAGGCGTAGTCCTCGACAACGGCGCCAAAAACTTGTTACGATTCCGTAAGTACATGGATTTGTCGTTAGTAATAAAGATTATCGATCTCATGAGGACTACTTATAAGTACTAGCAATGGTTCACTTAGGATTAGCTAAATTACCGATGGTTGTAAGATATCTAAAGAAAAGAGATTGGGAAGCGGAAACGAGAAATAGTGAAGAGAGAGTAATTAACTTGGTTTATAAAGAGTTCTAGGAGTTCGGTTTCATTGTGGTGATATTGATGTATCACTTTTTATCCTTTACTCATTGTCCGTCAACATGCATTCATCAGAAGCAAAAGCAACCATCCTTAAGCACTAAATAGAGAAGATTCCTATGAAATTCTGTTACGGTTAACCCCTGTCACTAGGGCGCCTCGGTAGATCACAAGAACACAACTCTAATTGGTGTCATTAAGGATAGAAATAAGGGCTTGGTTTGGTCTCTTACTTCCTTATGGAGAAGTTGCCTCTCCTTTCAAGGAAATACCCTAGATGTCCATGAACGGGTTACCCTTATCACTAAGGCCCCTCGGGTATGCGATATAGGATACTCTCTCTACGAGGTTAGCAATTCCTACATAATAAATTAATACGATATGGAAATCTAGAAACAAGTCTCATGCATAGTAGTTGAAACAAAGCAAGCGAAATCATCCAATGAATAAAGGCATAAATATGAGTTTTACATTAAAATCAATCCACAACTACTCCCTAATCCTAGAACAAGGAATCTACTCCATAGATACCGGAGAAAAACTCGAAGACATAATGTAATCAAGCATACAATCCTCAAACAAGAAGAGAGAAAGAGAAAGGATGCTTATCCAACGACGACGAGTGATCTTCGGATCCAATCCTTTGCTTTTGGAGTTGATGTGGTGATGAAAGATCACTAGACGGAGGTCCTGGACGGCGTGGAATGACACCAAGGCAATTCTCCCTTTAACGGCTCGCTCCTCATTTTTGGGAGAAGGGTTAGAACCCCTTTTATAGGCTAGGGTATGACGTCGCGACACGACCGTGCAGATGTGGCACGACCGTGCCTTCTTTTATCTCTAGCCACGCTGCACAGTCGTGCCAATTGGCACAACTGTGTGGATCTGGGGCTCTGCTCCTGGGACACAGCCGTGTATGATCGTACGACTGTGTAGATCTGGGGCCATGCAAGGATTCACCTCTGTTTGGCCGCACGACCGTGCAAGAGTTGCATGGTCGTGCACTGTTCTTCCTCTGTTTGGCCACACGGCCGTGCGAGGTTGCACGACCGTGTTCTCTACCTCGTTCTGGTGCGTCGACAATCGTTGTTTTTGCTCCGAAAGTTGTCCTTGTCAACACAAAATCAAACAAAGAGCAGATCTCCGAACAAAAGAGTATTTATGATGAGTATATGGTAAGAGAGATGATTATGCAAAGAATATATACGCATAAAGTAAGTGAATGTGCGTTAAAACATGCATAAACGATCATAATATTTACGCACATCATGTCTACCTTAGATAATACATATTAAACATCTATCTAAATACGTAAGATTATCATGTTTGAAAATCTAGAATAGTTGAGATGCTAGGAAAAGAAAATTGAGTCATGATTACAATTACTATACACTCTTTAAAATGATTGTTGACCAACACTTAGTGACTTGATCCTTTAAAGTCAACCATAAACTTGCAGACCCCCAAACACATAGGTGGTTAATAAAGGATTCCTAAGGAAGTGTTAGATTAAGGGGGAGACTTATTTGAAAGATAAATTTAATCAACATAGTATTTTTAAATCCTTGTGAAAATTTCTTTTTAAAAATTACTTTGAAAATTCTTTAACAAAAATATTTTCTTTCAAACTTTTGAAATTATTCTAAAATACCTTTTTTAAAAATATTCTAAAGATAGCTTAAATATTCTTTGAATTTGAATCCAACCCCCTAGAAATATAGAAAGTTTTCCTTGTAGTTAACAAGGATTCCTAAGGGTGTGTCAAGTTGAGGGGGAGTCTTGATTGAAAGATTAAACATAGTTTTTAAAATTCTTTCAAAAATCAATTTTACAAATATGTGAAACTCCATTTAAAATTACTTTGAAATTCTTTGAAGAAATGCTATTTTGCAAAACTCTTAGTTCTTAATATTATTTGGAATATTGTTTTAAAAACACCTTGAAAACACTTTACAAAATTTTTATAAATTTTATGTTTGAAAATTGTGTGCAACATATCTTTGAAAAAAATACTAGAATAATTTTTTTCTTTTCAAAAATATTTTGAAAATTAAATGTCAAAAGTTGCTTAAAAAGTTAACTTAAAAACCAACTTTAAAAATTAATCTACGACACCTCCTTGACAAATTGTTTTGAAAGTTCCCTTTAACAACTACTCTGGAAAATTACATCTTAATTATGTTTTTGAAACACTTATGTCTTTCAAATATTATTGTTAGTGTAAAACCTAATGAAGAGTAATCTTCAGGTTATGTCTTTTTGATGTGTGTCAAAGGGGGAGAGTGATCTTAAGTTAGAAAAGTTAAGATCTTAAGTTAGAAAAGTTAAGAATATTTCTAATCTCCCAAACTTTTCAAAATCACTCAAACTTTGAGAATTAACCCTTAAAGACCCAAGCCTAACTTAAGAAAATTGTCAAACATAAAAAAAGGGAGATTCTTGGTGTAATTGACCTTTAGGATTTCAATATTTGATAATGTACCTTAGTCTGGTTAGTTTAACCAAGTGTTGATCTAAACATGGCTTTAAGTCTGGAAGAGGAAAGTCTAGTCAGGACTAGATGACTAGCAAGGGTAAGTCCTAACCAAAGGATAAGCAAGTGAGAAGTCTACTTAGTGACTAGTCCTAATTGGAGGTTAGCCAATGGGAAGTCTTAGTGAGTGAAACTAGGTAGTGGAAGTCCTGGTGAGTGAAGTCGAGCCCTAGTGAGTGGAGCTAGGTAGTGGAAGTTATGGTGAGTGAAGTCAGGCCTTAGTTAGTGAAGTTAGGTAGTGGAAGTCCTGGTGAGTGAAACCAGACCCTAGTGAGTGAAGTTCGGTGGTGGAAGTTCTGGTGAGTGAAGTCGAGCCCCATTGTGTGAAGGTAGGTGGTGGAAGTCCTGGTGAGTGAAGCCAGGAAATGGAAGTCCTAGTGAGTGAAGCTGAACATCTCTAGGGGAAGGCAACCCTAGGTAATATGTGATCGAACCGGACCAGCAAATTATTAATAATACTAACACTATTTTGTCTTTACCATTTTATATCTATGGTGCTAACTCAGTGTTACAGGCAAGTCTTAGTAGATTAGCTTGGTCAGATACTAAGCAAGGCCAAACAAAGTCCAAACAGGTCTGAAGGACCAGATGTTTAGCAGATAAGTAAATATAAGTCACTGGAGAAGAGTGACTCGGTGAGGGCACGCCCCGGTTGACGGACAGTAAACATCGATCTAGTTTAGGTCTATTTCGGATCCCTAAACTGAGACCTCAACTAAATCCTGGTCTCAGGGGAGACAGTGTCTAATTACTACTCAGTATTATTGTGTTAATTCTTGTCTTACATGTCATTATCTTATTTATTGCACTAACACGCTTTGTAGGGCAAGAAGAGCACAAAACCTCGAGTGAACAGTACCCGATGCGCCTTCCAAGGGATAGATGGAAGGTACCTTCAAGCACTGAAGGTGCCTTAACACTGTTCAAAGAAGGTGCCTTCAGTGCATGGAAGACGCCTTCTATAAGATAAAGTTTGGACTTTGTTGCGGATAAGGGCCAGGTTGATTGGGATCGAATTTGCTGGATTGGAGGTGTCTTCAAGGCCTTTGAAGGTGCCTTCCAAAGTCCTTATAAGGGCTTCTCGAGCTAAGCTTCAAGGAGAAGTGATATACAAGCTCCTACGCATCCAATTGAGGTTCCGACTGCTCCGACTTCCTTCTACAACTTTGTCACAACACTGCTACGCTCATCTACTGCTAAGAAACCACCCAAACACCGAGCTTGAGCTGACCATCTTCTAAAAAAATTTTTGGTAACTTTAATTTTTGTACTTAATTACTACAAAAGGACAAGTACAGTATGTTGTACTTGTACTGAAATTCCTTGTACTCGAATTTCCTCTTATAGAGGTACTGAAAGAGGTATTTTAGTAGATTACCCATTGATAGGTCTACGAAACTTGGATTTTGGAGTAGGAGTCACTGAAGGCTCCGAACCAAGTAAAACCGCTTGCATTCGTATTCTATTTGCTTGGTTTTTTCTTCGGGTTCTTAGTTTTCTGCTACATACTTATCTTTTAAAATTCAAAAAGAATAAGTTTACAAAATCATGTGATTCACCCCTCCCCCTCTCACATGCAACTCGATCCAACGAAATCAGGGTTGTTGAATTCAAATAATAACTTGTCACATTAAACCCTAACAGTGACTTGTTGCTTCAGATATTCTTTTCACAAATGCGTGTCACGTGGTGGAGAGATGCGATCTACATTTATTAGGGATGAGAGGCAGTAATCATTCTTATGGTCAAAGAAACATACTTACCACACTAAGCATTATTATAGGTGATGTACCCTATTTTCGAGGTACGAGTATTGCGGCGATGGGATGACGTTGTTAGTTAGAGCTCTAGAGCCAATCATTTGATGATTATATTATGGACTTGCTGTATCATATTCTTATATAAATAAAGGCATTTGTTTTTGGTTATTATACTTACTTGTATTGGTGCCAAATAAACTAAGTATAATAGCGTCCTTGAGTAGAAGGTTCTTACCTATATCAATCGGTTAGTTGAACCGATGGTGAGATGATATAGGAAACACTACTCTTAATCATTCCTAGTCGAGTATTAACATTCAGGGACAATGTTAATGCAATAAGACTAGCATGTAGGTCAACTCGATGACTTGATCTCACAAGTCATGGATATAGAGATATCAAGTTGACACATGAGTATATATTGGAGAATGTATACTGAATAACCCGCCATGAGAAAGTATCATGGATCGTTATATGAGTGTCATATACTTTTTCAAGTGGCTATTAGTATGACTACTAGTCCTTGGACCTGAAGTCACCATGGATCCCTATATAAGGAGTTATGTACTTTGGTTTCGTCAAACGTCACCCATAACTGGGTGGACTATAAAGGTGATTACTGGGTATGTAACGAATTATGCAGAGGGATGTGAGTGATGTAGATGGGATCTATCCCTCCTATATGACGGGAGCGACATCGATATTCTTGATAGAGTGAGACCACGAAGTGCATGGTCATGCCCAAGTGAGTCAATATGAGATATTGAGCTCATTTGATTTAGTGAGTCTACTTGGAAATCAAGATTTAGATTGGTAAGAGGATGACACGGTCTATGCCTCACATTGATCAATCTAGATGTCTAGGATAGAAGGACACTTGTCATATATTGTGAGGAGTCACAATTAGTAGTCACAAGGTGATGTTGGATCGCAACATTCTTGTAACTTGGGTAGTAATGATATGTTGCTAGATACCGCTCATTACTTATGCTCCTAAATGGGTTTAGGGGCATTGCCAACGTTACAAGAATCTATAGGGTCATACACTAAGGACAATTAGATGGAGATTAGGTTCATATGATGAACCAAGAGGATTAGATTCATGTGATGAATCAAATTGGATTAAGAGTAATCCTAATTGGGCTAATTGAGTTAGACTCAAGTTGATTCATGTGTTCAATGAGTCTAATTTAGATTATGACTCATTGAATCAATTTAATTAAATGAATTAGATTCATTATATTAAATTGGCTTGAATTAAATGGTTGGATTAGATCAACCATGAGAGAGATTAAGTCAAATTTGACTTGACTTGAGAGGAAGAGGAAGAGTCAAGTTTGACTTAACTTTATGCCACATCATTTGTGACTTGGCATTAAGTGGCCAATGATGATGTGCCACATCATCATAGTTAGCACATGTGTGTGCCACCTAATGGAGACAAATTCCCTTTGTTTTAATGTGGCCGGCCACATTAAATGAGAGGAGTTACACATGTGTGGCCGGCCACTAAGGGAAATGAATGGGATTCATTTTCATTCAAGGCATTTTTGATTCCATCTTCTTCCTTGCTCTCTCTTCTTGCTTCCCCTCTCCTCATCTTGCCGAGACCTTCTTGGAGTGCTAGCACACTCTAAGGTTCTCCCTCCATTGAGTTGTTCGTGTGGATACTTCTAGAGGGTTGTCTACTTTGACAATCTTGAGATCCGGCACCTTGGACGAGCGGGATTCGCGAAAGACACTCATCAAGGGTAAAACTCGTACTCTAATGTAGATCTAGAATTTGTAAACTCGTACTCATAGGTTTTTTGAAAGTTTTATTCTTCGCATGGATCCGATGGCGGGGGTTTCGGGGTTTTCGCGACGCGAAAAAGTGGTTTTCGCGACCCGAAAAACCCAACAGACGTCAACTTGAACCAAGCATCCGATTTGGGACTGAAAAATACAAAATGATATGGTCTAGAAGTGAAAGTTGCAATCGTTGATACCTGATAGGAAGGACTTGTATATTGATGCGAATAAGATGGGGCCCCCGAAGTTAGGGCTAAAATTAAGAAGGCTAGCTGATGTGACGGTCAAAGTCAAAGAGGGGTCAACAATTAGGGCTAACACAGTCGTAGAGCTCAACCAAACACTTTAGCCAATCAGACCTTTTGTCCAACTGATACTAGAGTCCTCCTGGCTCGATTGGAACCCGAGTCCCCTTGGTTCGATTGGATCTTCTAAGCATACTACTCGACTGGGCTCTTTGTCCTACCGGATATTGAGTCCTTAATGTACCTAACCTTCAACGCTGATTAGACCTATTCAGGAGCGATGTTCGATTGGATAGTAGATAGGACTTGTCCAACTCATTGTTGAAGTGTTAAAATTACTAGCCCCTCAGCCTAATGATCTGATATTCCTTTTTGACATTTTACGTAACCATTGTTAGAGAATCAAAGGAATATCCCTTGTGCTGTCTGTACGGTGGAAGTTTCCACCTTGCAAGCTCAGAGATGGTGGGCTCGATTTAGGAAAGACTACAGAGTGTCAGAATGGTTGATCCTATTTTAGTAATGCATCGATATTCATGTAGAGATGAAAAACAACATTAAATAAGGTCTCCTCCTCAAGGCGCAGGTACGTTACGCTATCATAATCTACTGTTCATTGTTATTGTTCTTTACTCTTTTCTTCATCTCCTGTCTAACTTGAGCGTCGGAGTGTCTACGCAATGACTTTTCCCTGGCCCAGTCACTAACATTCTCTTACTTCTTCGTTCTTCTTTGACACACAAATTTGCTTGTCGCACTGAGTTCCTCTTGCTCGGAGTTTTCCCATGGTCAACCTTAAAGTCATCTAGTCAGGACACCATCTTTTCTAATTTCAGACAAGATCAAATATTATTCAGGAATAGTTTATAATTTTTATTTACAAACATTAATAAAAAAGTTACAACATCTTCCCAACAAAGGCAAAATAGGTTTTTTAAATTTTGGATGAGAGGTGAGTAATCCCATGTTTGCAATTACTAGGAGAAATTTAGTACTTCAAGATTGACTAAAAATAATTAAACTATTTAATGTCTATATATAAAATAATGAACTAGATAATATTGAATTTGGGACAAATGTCAGTTTATATAAAGATAAAGGTAGTTCGAATTATAAGAGCAATATTAAATGATCAAAATTTGATATACTAAAATACACTTTTAAAATCATTATCAAAGTATTCAAATAAAATTCTCTCTTCATATTAAAATTAATTACAACTTAAGATTGCATACATTGAATCCATTTTCTAATTGACCAGATTCTAGTCAGCAAAATTTACTAGAATTATAAATACTAAATCACTATTATCAGGAACAATCTTTATTTAGTGATTAGTCTATGAATGAAAGAGTTCAATGGGGACTATTAGGAGAATTGCTAACTCGTATGAAAATAACTCGAAGGAAGAAGTCGATGATTCCAACCTATATATCATATCAATGAGAGGAAGATTTTGCTCTCACTCATACAGTGATTAAACATTCAGAACAATTAAGAGAATCAGAATTTTAATGTTAATAGAGATTAATATTTTAAAGATTAACTTTTAAATAGGTATAAATTATACTTTGTATGATTATCTAAAAAAATAAAAATTTTTCCATATTATATATTTATATACAAAATATATATAAGTAAAAGAGTTGACATGGTTAGTAGCAGTTCGTTTACGGCAAAGTTGTGACGGACGATCGATGTTGTTCCTAAGCCAAGCTCCCAACGGAGCTCTCAACGCCACCGCAAAGCGATGCCCTTCCTCCTCCTCCACCGCCACCTCCTCCTCCTCCTCTTCCAACCTCCCTTTCTCCATGCCCCATCCCTCTCTCTTCTCTGATTCCCGCCGACGCTTCCCTTCCCGGAACCCTAACAGACCACCCACTCTCTACCTCTCTGCTACCGCCGGCCCCATCCCTCGCCCTATGTGTTTTCCCACCGCTTCTATACAGGAGGACGAGACTGCATCGGTCGGTGACAACGACGTTCCTCTTGAAGGCGTCATCCAGTTCGAGAAGCCCGAGTCTTCCTCAAAGTTTCTGACTTGGGGGTAAGTTTTCCGATTCGAGACAGTAGGGTTTCTGATTCGATCATTTAGGATGATGGAGGATTGGATGATGTATTTATTCTGGTTTCCAGGCAGGTGGGTCTTTTGGCGAGCGGGGACCTCCTGTGCCTTCTGGTCTTCTCGGTTGTAGGGAGGTTCAGCCATGGCTTGCCGGTTCTTGATTTTGAGACATGGCGGACGGTTGACCCTTTTGTTGCTGGTCGGCTAAATTCATTTTATTTGTTGTCAAATTGTGTGTATGTGTATGTGCGTTTTACTTTCTCTTGGGTCTAATGTGTATATTTTGGTAGGTTGGCTTCTGAGCGCTTACTTTCTTGGAGCTTATGGAGATGATGGAAGAGGAGTGAGTGGTTTTAATAAAGCAGTTCTAGCAGCAACCAAATCTTGGGCAATCGGAATTCCAGTAAGTATTAACCCAGAAATCTTCATTTGAACTAATGGAATTTGTTGAGTGTTATGTAGATTCCATACTATTTATGGACCCCTATTAAATAGTTACAAACAAAGAAAACAAGGATTCATTGGCAGAATACTCAATTCTCTTGGGTCTTTCTGCTCTTTTGTAGCCATATGAATGAGTAGTTAATTAGCAAATACTAGGTTCATCACTATGTCAAACAATGCGCATTTGGAATTAGTAATGTAATAACCATGAAGGAGAGTAAGGTAACTTTCTTTTTTCTCGGTGTAAATCAATATCGGAGCAACATCCTAGAATTTGTTCCAGTTAGCTAAGCTAGATGGAGATTGCTAGAAACACCTTTGCCCAGGCTGACTTTGCTATCATATCTGAATGCATTAGAGTGTTGCTTTTTTTTTTCTTTTTCTATTTCTTTTGCTTTCCCTTTTAGGTGATATGTGCCTTTTTTGTCCTTGTTTATTCTAGATTCTTTTAACCTGCAACATTTTCTTGAGGTTGCTAAATGGTATAAATGAATAAGCTTCAGTCCCCAAAGAAGGTATTTTGCATGATGCTAATGCTACCATATTAAGGCTGCGTATCGCTTTTGTACATCTAATGCTGTCCTTGACGAAAATTAACATCAACATTGTACTACACTTGATCTTAGCCAAAAGGCCGAGAAAGGTATTAACATCAACATTGTAGTAATGCAATATGTAGATTCATAATAACTTATCCCATAGCAAGTATAATGACAATGATGAGCTGAAATTTACATTGATAAAGATAATTAACCAAACTAGAAAAGGAAAATCCTGACCAAATTCAAATGGCATTGTAATGTTCTCTAAAATGGCCTAATAAGATACATATTTTTTCCTTTTTGTTTTATGATCTTTCTTTCTTTCTCTAAAACTTTCCCTATGAAAATGTTCCCTGATTTTTTTTTTAGAAAAAAACATACTAATGTGTTGTAATTGATAGGTAGGCATTGTTATAAGGTCTGGAACATCTGGTCATATTCCACCAATTGCATTCATGTTGGTAACCATGGGAACGACTGGGATGTTGCTGATTGCATGGAGAGCTTTGATTTCCAAACTCCTTTCGGATAACCAGAGTATGAAGAATGATGTCTACACGTGGAAGTTCATTTGAACTTTTTGACGTAATAATCTAGTCATGTTATCAAATTTTTTTTATTTGATAGTTCTTACAATAGCTTTAGTTTTCACCATAGCGGCAGTAAAGTTTTATGGTTAAAAACATATGATGCATTGATCATAACAAAATTTATTGTATTGTCATTATTAATTTCTTGCTATATGATAATTAGTGTGAATGTTTTACTAGCAGATACTTCTGCAAGATGAGAATTTGTAACCATTCAAATTTGTTGCATGATTTCTGAGATGGCAACCTTATAATCAGATGATTGAGCCTACTCCATACCGTTTGGTTGCAGGCCTGAATGTGGAACTTGGACCAAAGAAAGATCGTAGGAATGGATTTCATGGAAAAGTTCCAAAGTGTTTAGGTGTTGAAAATGATGAGATCTCCTCGGTCAAATTAATTGAGGAATGTCTGAAATAGAGCTCAGCTTGGCTGAGTTGAACTTCATCTTCCCTGCAATAGTGTCATTTCCATGAATTTTTGTGTGATGCAGATGACTAGTAACCTAATTGTAGTCTTTGCTGAAGAGTCATCAAAGGTTAAAAATTAAGGTGACTAAAAGACCAAGTGAATTCTCATATTCCGGTGTCGCCTGGGTTCTACTAGGCCTCAAGGGTTATGTCATGTAAGCACTGACCCTGCAAATAAAGGTAGTTATGGATAGTAAACCGCCCGGTGTATATTTCTCTGCTTCTTAGTTGTCTTCCTAATACCTAGTAAAGATATGTGGTAAGTTCTCATTAAAGGGTATATATATTTAAGTAATAGCCTCATACTCTTATATGGTTAGTAGGTACTATAGGTCAATGGATTAGGGTGTTGCTCGAATGTCGTTTTCTTCTAGTATGATTATCCAATTGGGTAGTGAGCCTTCTTTTTTATGAACTTACAAGTGTATGATCTTATAACTAAATAAAAAGGGCAGGACTGTAAAGCAACAGTGGATTTGATAATACGCTGTGTTTGCAAGAGTCATGTCCAATTTGGTTACACTATGTTTGTAACAGTCATGTCCAACTTGGATACGCTGTGTTTGCAACAGTGATCTCCAAATATATGATGTTCAAGGTCGTATATCTACATTAAGCGGTAAGGTTATATGGCTAGGAATATTCAAGTGTTTTATCGAATATATTCTAGTGTCACATTCTAGCAGCTACTAATACTTTATTCACTAGATATCATTAATATAAACTAAACCTGAAGGTGTTTTGTGAGGATGGTACCCATGAGGGTGCACGTCCATGTATGTGATTTCACACCTTAGACCGCCACTTGGATCTGATACTTTAACCGATACGAATAGTTTTCTTGGGCCACATGTTCTGTTGTACCATTTTCTTGATGGTATATATTTATCTTTCATTACAAAAAAACCCTGAAGGTGTTAGGTTATGCAATGCTTACTGATTTACTGGTTAATTCTCTCTAAAGTGTTTCTTTCCTCTTCATGTTTTTTCTGAAAAGTAATTCTCTTTGTTGCAGCTGTTGACATCGTTGGTTCATTTTTGGCGACAAGAGTTTTTTTCCCATTTGAACTGGTGAGAGTTCTTGCTTGTTTTCTTTCATTATCTTTGTAAGTCCAAATGTGTTTATTGAGTGTAACATATAATATTGTGGCAAAACATAAGGCAATTTTGTTTTTCCTCCTATGCCCTTGTGACATTTTGGTTTTCCCCTTCTGGATTATATTTAGAAATGCAAATGTAAATTCTTTCACATAAGCTATAAAATGTGGATTAAATGGATTCTCTGTTAACCTCAGGTCTGAATCTTGTGAGTAAGCTAATGAACGTGCACTTTGTTCATTAGTCCAACCAAAGTATACCAACTTTAAAAAATCATATAAAATAAGAATGGCATCGTTTATGGCTTCTTTTTTGTTATGTTTTCTACGTTAAATAAAGCAGTATAAACACTCAACATATGGAAGTTGGATCATGCTTTGGTAGATACACGGTTCCCTCTGATGCCTCGTAATGACATTCCATTTATTCCAATCTAAGTACATTTAGAAGGTTAAAATTAATAGGGGTGTATTCACTTTTAAGACTTTCAATGATTTTTTTTTTGATAAATTTTTATGGAGTTCATAGATTAAATCTATTAATTTTTATAGAATTATACGTACTTATGAAAAGAATTATACGGAGTTCTATAATTTTTTTTTTTAAATTTTTACAGATATTTTAAATTTTTTATGGAAATTTATGAATTTTATAATTTAATAATATGTTATAAGTTATTATCTACACTCAGTCAAATATGACTATCAAGAAAGAAAAAAATTATTTTATATATTTTTTAATTTGAAAATTATAAAAAAATATTTAGAAAAAATAAAAGTAGAAATTTTTTCATGATTATTTTATCCTTTTCTTTTTAATTTCATGTATTTTAATACTCTGTGGGTGGCATAAATAAATTCAAATGAGTTATATTTAATTTATATCAGTTAAATTTTTAATTAAATATAAATAATTAATTAATCAATATTTTTAATGATACATAATATCAATATCAAAGAGTGGTCGTCAATCAAGAATTTTATTTATATGCCTGAGGATGTTCTTAGCCATCCTTTTTCTTGAAAATAGACACCAACAATGCGTGTAGTAATTTGTTAAATTTCCTTTGATAACTTCTCCTTCCCCTTTTCCATGAACCTGTTGGCTAGCTAGAGCGCCTCTATGCATCAACTTCTCATAAATATCGTTGGGATAACACTACATGGCGTAAAGAAAAATCAGGTATTTCATATCATACATTAAAAATTCATCCAACTAAAAAATCAACTTTTACTACCACGCATACAAATAAAATATGCTCTTATGTGGCTAGCGCATGAGCTCTAGTAGCCTTGACCCATTCGAGAGAAAGGAGAATGTTCATTTTATGTACTAGTCACTATTCCAAAGGTTAATAGTCGTTCGTGATTTACCTCCTCTATGTTAGTCCTGGGACGGATTGGCGAGGGCGTTGGGGCGAACGTATTCACCTTTTGCCATCAAAATACGCTCTTAAACAAAATATGTACATACAAATCGACGATCGCACAATAATCAAGCAGCAGATTCAAAAAATACAAAGCACCATGATTTTTTTTCCGGATGAACTAAAATAATAAAATCAAACGGTGTAATCCTAATAGATGATCATCTGCATGCGAGAGAAAGATCGAAGAAGAGCCGAGGAAATGAAAAGAGAGGGATTAACAGATGGATTCATCATATCATAAGCAATTGGTAAGTCCTGATGCTGATGTTGCAGCACATTTGACATTGAAGCCAAAATATAACACCGCGCCATCTTATTTGCTTTTACCCATTTCTTATGATACTCAATCTCCTCTTCACTAGAATCACTATTAGGTGCATCAGGGCAGGTCTCTAACAATACAAACTTATAGCCTTCAGCAGTTAGGACAATATCCAGGTTTCTTTTCCAATCTATGTAGTTGGGACCAGTAAGTTTGTTCTCTTTCAGTATAATAGCCAGTGGGTTGAAAGTTATCATAAGAATCACAAAATAAACTTTTGGTCAAGACTCTAAATTTAGAATAATATTGATTCCTCAAACAATACTATTTAAATTTACTAACACCTCAAAACACAGTGAATTTTACATGCCACGTTAGTGTGGACGGATACAAATTCAACATTTGTAAGAGGAAGTTTTACCTATTAATTTTATTATTTTGTCATCTTAACTTTATGACAAATAAAATTAATAGTTGGTATCCCTTTGGTCACACAAATAATTATAATGACTCCGTTGGGGAGGATACTATAAAATGTGTCTAAGTGTATACCATTACTTGATACTTAGTCCATTAAATAGAATTGTGCTCCTTCAGTTGGAGAAGATCACACGCTCCTAAATAATTTCCTATAACCATCCATAAAGGAAGTTTGATCTAGTGATCTACAAACAAACTCATCCGTTGTGGAGGGAGGCACTCAGAGCCAACACGCAAGTTTGTTGTATCACTTACAAACCAGTAATGGAGACCGTGGAATTTATTTACTAATCCCTCTCCCACTTAGTTATTTAAGGTGAAGAATTTTAATTATGTACACACACATCACAGCAAATAAAGCAATAAAATTGGGAAAATAATTTTCCAACTATTATGACCTTTTCTATCACTGTCCTTCGTGTGTTGCCAACCCTAGCTGCTGCCATCTTTAGCCATCGCAATCGGGTCTAGTCACCCCATCCATCTTGCTTCCTTATTCCGCTGCGCCTCTGGTCCTCAAATAGTACCACTCCTCGCAAGGATACGATCCACGACAAAAATAGAAATTTACATTTATCGATCCTATATTCCACGAAGGAATGTATATGTAATCTAGATCGAAACAAAAATGTAAAATCCTAAAACTAATACAGCTCCTGCTGTATTTAATACATACAATCATGCACACACATAAAATGTCCTTGACATGTCCAAGGGTCCAATCACATATAATCACTAAAAGCCATAATAGTTGGAGCGTGCAACCACAAAGTTAGCACATCCTACTATTATCCTGCCTAAATTATGTATGACATGTGCATAATTAAACTGAAAACCAAACACACAGAAGAAAACCCTAGCTCTGATACCAATTGTTGGTTGCTACTCAGAATATCGTACCGGTTCCCCTGTACAAAAAATTTGTACATGTCCTGAACCATTCCTAACAACCTATTGTGCTCTTTAGAAATTAAATTTGGAATCGCAAACGGAACTTAACAATATTGTTTCCAAATTAAACTTATTTGTTCTTAGTGGTTTAGACTTGGATCGCAAACGATGCTTAACATTATTGATCCAAATCCACCCATGTTACAAATTTAATTAAATATTAATTTCAGAGATTGGCTTCTAGGTTAAACATGGCGAGGTACTAGGCCTTCTTGGGTATGGGAGCATCCACCACTTCCTAGACAAAGCCTTTCAACGAAATTTAATATTTAATTTCCTTATAGTAACCCTAAGTTTAACCAAAAAGAACAATCAAATTACAAGTTTGAAAAACGAAAGAAACACAAAATCGAAAGCATAAATTCGATAACCTAGAATTGTAAGCCTCTCGTGTTTGGTATTTCAAAAAACCATACAAAGAAAACTAGCATGATGCAGAATAAAACTACTAGTTATACCTTTCTTTATAAGCAACAACCTCTTGATCTTCTATTGTATTCCTCTTCTTTTCTTGATCGTCGTGTGGGTGACGATCTACCAAGAAGAAAACCACCAAAGCCCTCCTTGCTTCCAAGTTTCGGCCACCACCACAATGCTCCAAGGGATGCTAGAAAACAATGTCTCCTTCCTCTACTTCTTCACCTCCAAGCTACCGGCCACCAAGTGCTCCACCAAGGAAGATGCCGCCGGCCACAATGAAGAAGAGAAGGAGAAGAGGTAGGGCCAGCCACCAAGGATGGAGGAGAGGAACAATAGAATAGGTTGTGTGTCTCATGAAGGCACCCTCTCCCCCTCTTTATATTCCTTGGTGAATCCAAACAAGGTATGTTTTACAAAAATACAACTTCCTTTTATTCCTTTATATTGGCCGACCACCTCATGTCAAACCATACAAGGATAGATTTTAAACAAAAATTAAAATCTCTCTTTTATAAATCCCTTTTGTGGTTGGCTATAAAAGGACAACAACAACAACAACAACAACCAAGCCTTTTCCCACTTGTATGAATCCTTTTACGCCATTGAGCTCTATCTCCTATTATATCATCTTCTATATTTAAATAAATTTTATCTTGTTTTATTGTTGCTAACCAAGTCTTTTTTGGTCTTCCTCTTCCTCGTTTGATATGCATGTTTATCATAGTTTCACATCGCCTAACTGGAGCATTTATTGGTCGTCTAAGTACATGTCCGTACCGTCTTAAATGTGTTTCTCGGAGTTTGTCCTCAATAGATGCAACTCTGACTTTCTCTCTAATGCTCTCATTCCTTATTTTGTCTATCTTCGTATCCCCACACATCCACCTTAACATCCTCATCTCTGCAACTCTCATCTTATGCTCATGTGCTCGAGTCATAGCCCAACATTCAGCTCCATATAACATAGCAGGTCTAACAGCGGTTTTATAGAACTTACCTTTAAGTTTAAGAGGTACTTTACGGTCACATAAAACACCCGACGCTCTCCTCCATTTCACCCATCCTGCTTGTAATCTATGTAAGACGTCTCTCTCAATCCCTCCATCATTTTGTAAAAATGATCCTAAATATTTAAATCTCTCGGTTCCGAGCAACTCGTTCTCTCATATCTTAACAATTGTTTCATTACTTCTAATATTGCTAAATTTAAATTCCATATATTTTGTCTTTAATCTACTAAGCTTAAAACCTTTCCCTTCTAGTGTTTCCCTCCAAGATTTTAGCTTAGCATTTACTCCTTCACGTGTCTCATCTATCAAAATAATATCATTTGCAAACAACATGCACCACGGTACTGTGTCTTGAATGTGCGCAGTGAGTTCATCCATAATTAGTGTAAAAAGATAGGGACTTAGGGCTGATCCTTGATGTAACCCTATCTTTATTGGAAATGCTTCAGTTACTCCGCCTGAAGTCTTTACTCTGGTCGTTACATCCTCATACATATCCTTAATTAGTTCAATATATGTTACGCTAACACCTCTCTTTTCTAAAATTCTTCATATAATTTCTCTTGGGACTCTATCATAAGCTTTTTCTAAGTCAATGAATACCATGTGTAGATCTTGTTTTTGCTCCCGATATTTTTCAATTAATTGTCTAAGGAGATGTATAGCTTCTATTGTCGACCTTCCAGGCATGAACCCAAATTGATTTTCTGTCACTGTGGTCTCCTTCCTTAATCTTTTTTCTATTACTTTTTCCCAAAGTTTCATAGTATGACTCATTAGTTTAATACCCCTATGTCTCCAAATTGATTTTCTGTCACTGTGGTCTCCTTCCTTAATCTTTTTTCTATTACTTTTTCCCAAAGTTTCATAGTATGACTCATTAGTTTAATACCCCTATAGTTTGCACAATTTTGTATGTCTCCTTTGTTCTTATATAAGAGAACTAGAGTACTTATCCTCCATTGATCAGACATTCTTTTCGTTTTCAGTATCATGTTAAATAATTTTGTAAGTCATTCAATACCTTGTTTCCCTAAACACTTCCATACCTCTATCGGAATATCATCTGGTCCAACGATTTTTCCATTGTGCATCTCATTTAAAGTTTGTTTTACTTCTGAAGTTTGAATTCTACGATAAAAATTAAAATTTCTATGCTCATTTGACCTAATTAAATTACCTAAGTTAAGTTGGTCACCTAAACCTTCATTAAAAAGTTGATGAAAATACCTCTTCCACCGCTCTTTTATTTCTCCATCATTTACTAATACCCTATTACATTCATCTTTAATACATTTTATTTGGCTAAGATCTCTTGTTTTCCTTTCTCTCACTTTAGCTATTCTATAAATATCTCTTTCCCCTTCTTTTGTATCCAATTTTTGATATAACCGTTCAAAAGTTTCATTTTTTGCTTCACTCACTACTTTCTTAGCTTCTTTCTTGGCTATTGTATATTTTTTTAAGTTTTCCTCGTTCTTACAAATATATAATTCCTTATAAGCTATTCGTTTTTCCTTCACTTTCCCTTGTACTTTCTCATTCCACCACCAAGATTCTTTACTTAATGGTGCATGTCCTTTTGACTCACCGAGTACACTCTTAGATACTATTTTCAACTTTGATACCATCTTATCCCATGTTGTATTAGAGTCATCGTATATCTCACCTAATGCTTGTACTTCTACCTTCTCCTTAAATATATTTTGTTTTCCATCCTTTAACTTCCACCACTTAATTCTAGGAATTGTATATATTTTCTTTCTATTGATACTATGTTTGAGGCGTATATCCAACACTACTACCCTATATTGGGTAGTTAAGCTTTCTCCAGGGGTGACTTTGCAATCTTTACAAATCTTTCTATCCTTCTTCCTAACCATAAGAAAGTCAATTTGCAATTTATTATTCCCACTTTTGAATGTGACTAAGTGTTCTTCTCTTTTCTTAAAAAACATATTAGCTAATATAAGGTCATATGCTATCGCAAAATCTAATATAGTTTTCCCTTCCTCATTCCTCGTTCCAAACCCATAACTCCCATGTACTCTCTCATATTCCTCATTTTTCACTCCGACATGCCCATTTAGATCACCTCCTATTAAAATCATTTCACTTGGTGGAATATTTTGTAATATTTCATCTAAGTCCTCCCAAAACCTTGATTTGGTAGCTTCATCTAATCCTACTTGTGGTGCATATACGCTAATTATGTTCATAGTTTTTTTCGCCACTATTATCTTAAGGGCTATAATTCTATCCCCTTTTCTAATTACTCCTACAACTTCATCCTTTAACAAATTATCTACAATGATACCCACTCCATTTCTTGCTTTACTCTTTCCAGTGTACCATAACTTAAAACCCGAGTTCTCTATCATCTTTGCCTTCTCGCCTATCCATTTTGTCTCTTGTACACACAAAATACTAATTTTTCTCCTAATCATCATATCTACTACCTCCATTGATTTACTAGTGAGAGTTCCTATATTCCATGTTCCAAATCTTAGATTATTAGTTTTCTTATCATAGTTGTTCTTATCTAACCTATGGTGTCAGAACTTTTGCCTATTTAACACTACACCCAAGTTCTCATGGAGATGTAGCGGTCCTTGCCGAGACGTTACAGTCGGACCCTGTAACGCGAACTCTTGCATATTTATCACTACACCCGAGTTCTGGAGATGTAGCGGTCTTTGCCGAGACGTTACAGTCGAACCTTGCAACGCGTTCCTTCCGGGGAACAACCTAGCATTAGCACAATAGTTTAATGGATTCATTCATTGAATATTTGCCATAGTTTGACGCTGGCTGGCAACCTAACGCAACCCTCCTCCTTTATCCGGGCTTGGGACCGGCCATGACCGGTCATCATGGGCGGAGTTGGCTATAAAAGGAACGTTTTAAAAATTAAAATTTCTCTCTTTTAAATCCTTTTATGGATATCTATAAAAGATAAGAGATAAAAATAAAACTCCTTTTATATCATGGTTATAAAAAGGAAAGTTTTGTCAAAAAATTAAAATCTTTCTTTCGCATTATAGATAACTACAAATAAGGAAAGATATCTAATATGTCTTTTAATCCTTTGTAGAAAATCTATAAAAGGAAAAATTTTAAAAATTTAAAACTCTCTTTTAAAATCATGTGGATGAAAACATAAAAGGAAAGATTTTATCAAAATTTTATTTTTAATAAAATCCCTCTTACCTTTTCACACTTGGCCGACCCCTTGCTTGGGCACCAAGCAAGGCTTGGCCGGCCCTAGCTCAAGCACCAAGCTTGGCTTGGCCGACCCCTTGCTTGGGCTCCAAGCAAGGATAGGGGCCAGCCCCTAGCATGAGCTAAGAGGCTAGGCTTTGGGTGGATATAAAGCTATATATAAGAGGCTACAATAGGGACCGAGAGGAGGAATTGGTTATGGTCTCCCGATGAACTTGAGCTTCCCGTGATCGCCCTGAACACCCAACTCAAGTTCATCAATAATAACTCATACCACTAAAGAGCTATTATTGAACTACCGCATCAATCCCAAATTACATTTTGGGCTCCTTCTTATCATGAGTGTGTTAATCTCCCTGTATTTAAGATATCGAATGTCCACTAATTAAATGAGTTACTGACAACTCACTTAATTAATATCTAGCTCCAAGAGTAGTACCACTCAACCTTATTATCATGTCGGACTATGCCTACTTGCAGGGTTTACATGACAATCCTTATGAGCTCCTCTTGGGGACATTATCAACCTAGATTACTAGGACACAGATTCCTTCTATAATCAACAACACACACTATAAATAATATCATTTCCCAACTTATCGGGTCTCTTGATTTATCGAACTAAATCTCACCCATTGATAAGTCAAAGAAATAAATACTAGATATATGTACTTGTAATTATATCAGGATTAAGAGTGCACACTTCCATAATAACAAAGGTCTTGTTCTTTTATTCAGTCAGTATAAAAAGAACTTACCTTAAATGGTCCTGCTCAATACACTTAGAGTGTACTAGTGTAATTTTATAGTTAAGATAAACTAATACTAAATTACACTACAACTATTCCAATGGTTTATTCCTTTCCATCTTAGTCGTGAGCTACTGTTTATAATTTATAAGGAATTGATAACATGATCTTCTGTGTGTGACACCACACAGCATGTTATCTACAATATAAATTAATTGAACAACTACACTTAGCATACAAATGTAGACATTTGACCAATGTGATTCTTTATTTCAAAATAAATGTTTACAAAAAACTAGACTTTTAGTATACACTCTAACAGATAGCTGGTACAAAGTCCAGCTAAGTCAAAGGGCCGACCAGATAGCTAGCACGAAGTCTAGACAGGTTGACGGGCTGACCAGATGTCTGGCAAAAGGTAAGTCATTAGAGGGGAGTGACTTGGTGAAGGCACGTTCCCCGTTTGAGGGAACTATAGGCGTCAATCCAACTTAGATCCATTTTGAAAATCTAAGTTGAGATCGTGACTAGATTTTGTTCTCGAGGAGACAGAATCTAATTACTACTCTATTTATATATATATATATTTGTGCTAACTTTTATCTTGCAGGGTAGTATAATATTACCTCAGACTAATCTTTTTCTTGATAGAAAAAACTTTTGCTAGAAAAAGGGGTTCAAGCGCCCGGAGCTGGTCCGGGCGCCCAGAAGGGATCCGGGCACCCAGAATGCAAAACTTTATCTCGTCATAACGTGTAGCGCACTGATTGGCTGGGCCGACGTCACGTTCGAGGTGCCCGGAAGGGATCCGAGCTCCCGGAGCTTCCTATATAAGGAGGCCACCACCTGGAGCAAAGGATAACAATTTCTTTCTGCGATTGCTCTATTGTGCACTACTCCTGCGACGCTACAAAGCTCTTCTAGCAACTTGCGGCTCAATTTCTTCTTGTTGTTGTCGGTATTTATTTTTATATAATTCTTGTACTTAATCATGTAACATTTTATGAATTATTAGTGATTGCCCAACGAATGCACTCTCACGTGTGAGCCTTGGAGCAGGAGTCGACAAAGCCTCTAAACCAAGTAAAATTAGTTTGGTTAGCGTTATGTTTTCTATTTCCGCTGCTTACTCGATAACGATTTGTGAAGATCGCTATTCACCCCCCCCTCTAGCGAACTTTATGGTCCAACACTTACTTCTTTCATTTTTTATTTTACTCGAAGAAGATGGAGGATGAGGTCTTCTTCTTCTCATCCTGATTTGGGATTAATTTGATCAAGAAACTTCCTTCATCTCATAAGGGATGAACCCCCTAATTTTTTTCATCAAACCTCCATGCTCCATCTCTTGGCCGACTCGCTAGCAATGAGAATTGCCCCCTCCTCCACTCTGAAAGACCACCACTTGGAGCGGGGCTAGTATAGGATGGCCCATAGTTCAGCAATAATGTCCTACTCAAGGAAGGACTGCTGCACATGTTTGGGCTTAGCTCAAGGCCAGCTCCTTTCATCACTTCATTTGGTAAGAATCCTCAACTTCATAAGTTTTGATATCTAATTGAAGACATGTTATTTTTTGTAATTGACACAATGATGAGGGTATCGCTAGACAAGGTGATGAGGCTTACGGTGGCAGAGATGGAAGCGCGTCGAGTAGAAATTGTCGACCTCACTAGGTGACCCCCAAGGAAGGAGCATCACCGGCTCTGGCAATAGACCTAATAGAGGGGGCTTCCCAATCTGTGGCAAGGACACCAAGCCTAACAAGAGAATCAAGGAGGTGCCCTGTTACTCGGCATGACACCTTGAGACCAACTTCATCTGCAGAGTCGGAAGCCCCTTAGAATATTGAGGAAAAAGTGTTGCCTGTCTGGACCCTTAGCCGAATAATCAGGCCCATCCTCCCCTGCACAAGTCCCTGTCAGATCCTTAGCTTCATCAATCCATTCGTTAATTCAACCACTAGATGTGCTAGTCAGATCGGAGGACCACTTGGCTATGACACACCTCCTAACATCTCCTAGGACCCCCATTTTTCTATCTCCTTTCAAATTTGGGACTTCTTGCATGGAGGCGGATCCTTCACATGCTCCCCTGGACCCGAGTTATTTGAGCCATCGAGGAAATTTGTTAAGTGAAGAAGAAGTCCCCTTTGACGTGGAATTATCCTAGGACCTAGTCCAGGAAGATCACCAGATAGACCTTTCCCTTTAAGGTCTAGCATCCCTCCCTAAAAAAATGGGGAAGCAGCTGTAAATATCCCCTTGGTAGTTTTGATGTAGTCAACCAAGTTAAGTTAGGTCCTATTGTGTTATAATTCCTTGTGTTTAAGTGTGCAGGAACTTAGGAGCACAAGAAGTCGAGCGGCAGACGCAGTGAATGAGAAGGATGACATGAGAAGGGATTCGACAGGCTCAGACGCTCAATGCATTTGAGGGATGAGAAGTTGCGGAAGAGTACACCGATGGACGAGAAGGACGTGCATGACATTCGACAAGCGAGAAGCCATGGAGGAAGATTGTTCGAGGAGAAGGTTAAAGTTGGGTTCAGGTGAGCTTAACTCCGGATAACTAGAGCATCACCTACGCGAACAAAGATCAGCTAAAAAGTTGTTCTATCTCATGAAAGGCACCTTTAATGGGTTGGAAGATGCCTCACATGAACAGTATCGGAGGCGTCTTCCAGCCTGTTGGAGGGGCCTTTAATACCCATTAACTGAAGATAAAGTTTTATTTTTGGCGAATAAAATTTAACCGATTGAAGGTGCCTTGGACCCACTTGAAGGCACCTTCAAGTCACGGATAAGATTTTATAGGAGTTATAAAAAGGTCCCTAGAGCTAGGAATTAAATAATAACTCCTGTAATCAATTCCTAGTTTATTTCTGAGCTTTTAAAAAGTGTAAGAGGCTTCTCCACTTTCAACAAAGTAGATTTTCATTGAGCTTTTAACAATCACCTAAGTTGTAACCAAGTAACTATTGCGCCTCTTTTCTATTAAGTTGTTATTATTTTTAATGTTAATTGCTTGTGCGGAACTAACTTATATCCTTGCTAAGTTTGAAAATCAAAAGATTGTTTTAATTTTATTACAAGGCAATTCAACCCCCTCTTGCAGGCTGCACCAAGACCAACAAGTGGTATCAAAACCCAACTGCTTCATAAGGACTAACTACCGACCAAAGCAAACAAGACGATGGCTAGACCGAGTATCTATCTGCTTAAGTTCGATGGGGAGTTCGCGACTTGGAAAAAGAAGATAGAGGCATTCTTCAAAACTAATTTCGATTTACTTTGAATAATAAAATATAGTTTTGTAGCACCTAAGGATTATCAAGGATTCGACAAAGAAGAATATCAATGGATGAAGAAGGAGCAAGCTGACTTCATTGCAAATAGCAAGGCAAAATTTCATCTGCTGAGCGTTTTACCACCACAAGAAGTCAACCAGATCAGAACCTACGAGTCAGCCAAAGAGCTTTGGGAGAAATTCCTAGAACCACACAAAGGGACCTCGAAGGCGAAACTCGCAAGACGAGACCTGCTCTAGAACCAAATCAACAACCTCTAGATGGAAGAAGGAGAAACAGTTGCATATCTACTGTCGAGGATCAAAGAACTGATCACTAGACTCACAAATTTCAGAGAAAAGATAACAAACTAAAATTCGTTAAAGTACGCCTTAAATGTATTTCCAAGAACACTCGAGTGGACATCGATAGTCGACTCATTCTACATGTCTAAGGACCTCGAGGTGAGTACCTTAGAAATTTTTTTTCTATGTTTGAACTTCACGAATCAAGATATTCTGGCTTAAAGAATAAAGAAGAAAATATGGCTCAAAACCTAGCATTGAAGCTAACCAAAAGGGCAAACTAGATTCAGACATGTCACTTGACAAAGACGAAGCTGCTTTTATGGTAAGAAAATTCAATATTTTTTTTAAGTCTAACAAGTTTAACAAGTCGCAGGCCAAGAAAACTTCATGAAGCAAACGAAAGGTACGATGCTATAATTGCCAAGAAGGATATATCAAGGACAACTGCCCAAAGTTGAAGGACAAGAATAAAAGACCAACCCAAAAAAAGCATAAGAACCTAAAGGTGACTTGGGATAAAACATCATCATTAGAGTTAGAGATTGAAGCCTACGTCAAACTTGCGCTAATGGCAAGTCACAAAGAAGATGACGAAGCAAGTTCATCCGGAATAAGCATCGAGAGCATCGATGAAAGGGGAGCAACGTCAGAGGAAAGCAGCAATATAGGGGGAGCATCACATAACAAGATCGACAAGGTAAGTTAGGTACGATCTCTACCTCCTGACAAATTATACAAGTTCATTGAGATGCTATCTAAGAATTTCTGTCAATTAGAAACTGAAAATGAAAAAATATTAAAGGAAAACTTAAAATTAAAAGGAACTTTAGCAAAATCTTATCGATTAGAAGTTTTCGACAAGTTGAAAATTGAAAATAAAAAATAAAAAAATTAAAAAAAATAAATATAACTATTAAAAAGGAATGATGCATGTTTAAATCCAAGCCCTTTTAATTTTAGAAGATATGGTAGGCTTAATTGATATTTTAGATACTATAAAGGTCAAATTATAAAAGTAGATAGAAAATTAATTCTCAAACAATATTTGGTTAATCCCGTATAAAATAATTTATTTTTGATACCAAAATCATTCTTAACTCAATAAATTAATTTAATATGCATGCAAGAAAATTAATTTGATTTTTTTTATCAATTACTTCATCAACTTTTTTTATTATATTTTTTTCTAAAAATTCTTAAAAAAATAATTTTCAAAATTCTAAAAGTCCTCTCAATTTCTGGATTAAGCTCAAATAATTTTTCACATGTAGACCTAGTCATACACCTAAATTCTAAAATTAAAACACAAGTAGATTGACAATAAAATTAAGAAAATGGAAACAAAGAAAAGATAAAACTATGCATAATCTAAAAACAAATAAATACTACCAGTGTTCCCTAGCAATGGTGCCAAAATTTGGTAACATCCACACTGAGTGTCATGAAGGAATTCCAAATTAATTAAGTGTTTGAAAACTCTCAACTTCACAAAAGAAATGATGTAGTTTAGGGCCCAAGTCAAATCTCTTAAGGAAACTAATAGGTGGATGCTTGTTCTAGATTAAAAACCTTTTTTGGGGTTTTCACCTCCGGTCGAGCGCATACAAGCACCCTTACGCTCATTCAGTTTTCGCTCGGCCGAACGCGTGCTAGAAACTTTATAAGGCTGAGTGCCTTTAGGCTCGATCGAGCTTTGCCTGGTCGAGCGCATACAAGCACCGCTACTCTCGTTTGGTCTTCGCTCGATCGAACGTATGCTAGAAACTTTATAAGGTTGAGTGCCTTTAGGCACGATCGGGCTTTGCCTGGTAGAGCGCATACAAGCACCCTTATGCTCGTTCAATCTTCAATCGACCGAATGTTTGCTAAAAAATTTATAAGGTTGAGTGCCTTTAAACTCGATTGGGCTTTGCCCGATCGAGCGCATACAAGCACCCTTACGCTTGTTCGGTCTTCGCTCGGCCGAATGTATGCCAAATAATTTACAAGGCTAGATGCATTTTGTCTTGGGTAGATTTATGTCCACTAGGGCGCATGCACAGAATCCCTCGGTCGGTCAACCTTTATGTGATCCTTTGTATGATATAGTCTTGATAAGGCCAAGCATGTTTAGGCCCGATTGGTCTTTCCCGTCCGGGCCTATACAAAGAGCCTTATGCTAGACCAAATTTGGGCATCACCCCATTCTCTTGACTTTGACTTCCCCGTTACCTAAAAGGTTTGCTCTCCATAACCTGTATCATTAGCCAAGTCCAACATTTGAGTCAAGTCACTCCAAAAGGAGGTAAAAGTCCTTAAGGAGTAGACTAACTTAAGTCCTTTGACTGAATCAATTTAAAGTGGAACTTCAACTCAAGTCCAACAACTTAAGAAAGAAAATTTCACCTTGAAAACTCAAGTTAAAGAACTTAAGGATTCATTGGAATAGTTCACTTTAGATTCCAAAAATCTTGATATGATTCTTGGAAAATAAACGATAATATACAATCAATCCTAACTAGGATATAACGCTAAATCTCATTTCAAATCATATTTATCAATAGTTAATCGAACCACTAGAAACCAAGTCCAAGCATAGGTTCTTAAATCAAACTTAACTAATCAAGTTCAACCAAATCAATATTGGATCTCTAAGGATCAAATTCATTACCTAGATGGACCTTATTGAAGTTATGATCCAAGGGGAGCCAATAGAAAAACTATTTTTGTTATTAAATAAATTTGCATATTTGTTTGATTTACTGCTTTATTTAGTTGCTTATTTTCTTTATGCTTAACTTTAAATGGTTAGATAAGGAGTTAGACTTTATTATGACTTGCTCAACCTAGTATCAGGGTGGGGTAGGATGATAGTAAGTTAGGAAAACTTGGTCTACCAGTCAAGTAGAGTAAGGTGCACCCCATTTGATATACTTAGCTAAGTGGAACTAACTAAAGTTATCTTGCCACATCCTAGACTAGTTAGAGTAGGATTTTTTTCAATACCCAAGAAGGTTTCTGTGCCTCGCCATAGTCTTTAAGACAAATTTTGAAATGTGTACTTATAACCTGAATCTACCTCAAATATCAATCAATCATTAGATTTCAAATTAAATAACTAAAGATAAAATCAACAACCATCTCAAAACCAATAAAATTCTTTTGATTGAAAATCTAGAAAATGATAAGATGGACTTAGGTCAAATTGAATATTAGCTCAAACTTAAATCAATTAAATCAGATAAATTATTCAAACTTAAATCATTTAAAGTTGAATCAAATAAATTATTCAAACTTAAATTAATTTAACTTAAATCAAAATAATCAAATTGAAATTAATTAACTTAATTAAATCAAACTTAAACCAAATTTAATTAAAATTAAAACTAAATTAAATCAAACTTAAACCAAATTTAATTAAAATTAAAAATAACTTAATTAAAATTTAATCAAACTTAAACTAAATTTAATTGGAATTCAAACTAACTTAATTACAATTTAATAACTTACGTCTGCAGCAACATGCTTGAGGATCCTTTAACTAATACAAGCATCCCAACTCGCCTAAAACTAGGTGCCCCGCACCTAATCAAATCCGCCCACGATTTCGTTAAACCATCCATAGTTTTGGAGATAAGGGAGACTAATTCACTTCCGAGCGCCCTAAAATGCCTACTATTCAAGAGCCTAGATTCATCTCTAGGCTCCTGTATTTCATCTATATAAGGCACTTGGAGCCTTAGCTCCAAGCACCCGAAACCAAATATTACCCTTGGTTTTCTCTCCAAATCTTAAGTCTACTCAGCTTCCGAGGCCGTCATTTCTTATATAATTATTCAGAAAATGCCTCGGTAACACCCTAACTCAAACTAGTTCAAAATTTAGATATTTTTAATCTTTCAATTATTATTAATAGGGTTAAGAGAAAGAACCTCGATGCTAACACCTCTTAGACCCCTAATACTAACCCTAGATTTCCTACAAAGGAACTTAGGACTAGGTTTTTGTTCATATCATATATACTTCTTCATTCTAGATACATCTATAGGACATTTTTTTATGAGGTCATGCATACCATCTATTGAGGTGATTGAGTATTATAGTCTACAGAACCTAGTTTATTGTTCTAGTTCAGTTAATATAGGTTTGTGTGCTAAACTATACAATAACTTAGTTTGAGTCCATGACCTTACCTATACTATTAGGGTTGCCGACAGAAGATTTACACTGTTGCCCACCATTATTAGAGAGCATTTAAGACTTAGACCTTCATCATGCACCATCCTATGTTACCCTCCTAGGGACCTACTAGTTGGTGATCCCTACTCCCACATTACACTAGATACTAGATACTATATACTCGTATTTTTTTTAGGGGAGAGACGGTTTCCACTGTAACTCAATTCTAATCTATTACACTTTGGAATCAGGACTATGCCTTATATATGGTTCTAGTCCTATGCATTTTTCCCTTGAGCACTAGAGATATATATATCTATGATGAGAATGCATTATGTCATAGACTTGACATAGATATTAATTTACATATGTTCCATGTCATCCTTTACTCTACTAGTATTAGTACCGCAGAAGGGTTCATATGTGTTACTGCCACATTTTGACTTCACTTTTATCATGATTAGATTTTGATGTCACCTCAGGTGATGTTAAAAGGGAAAACCTAAATGAGTTTGACATAGTAGGTGCTAGGAACTTTAGCTAGTGTTCATATAGATGGTGAGAGAGTCATGTCATGGAGGAGAGAGGACTGATGTGTGGTGGCAAATCTGCAAGTGAATGGAGATGTCGTCAAGTAATAAAATATCTATCCACAAGGACTATCGATTAAGCACTAGTTGATTTTGCACGTTGAATTATCTAGATGCTCGAAGGTTGGTTCTTGAGCACTTGGACACTAGGAATTGAGAGAAGAGAGTGAGAAGGGAAGAGAGAGAGAGAGAGAGAGAGAGAGAGTAGAAAGTAGAGAGAGAAGAGAGAGGGAATGAATGTGAGCGCAAGTGAACGGTGGGAGAAGGTGAAGTTGGATTTGGGGATGACCGAGGATTTTAGTTTCATTATGATACTAGTTATTATCCCTATGCATTATTCATCTACCTAACTCCATGCTTACATCTTTATAGGGAGTCTACTAAATTCCAACACAATCTCGCTAAGATCGCTTTGGATAGTCCGAACTTGAATGCCATTAAGTAAAGAAGTAACTCTAGAAAGTCTGGTTAAAGGGTTACTCTAGGGCCTCTCGGTCATACAATTACTAGAGTTATCTAATGTACTTCCTAACGGTAGATTAATGACATTAAGTAAAAGATGTAATCTAGAAAGTTTGGTTAAAGGGTCACCCTTTGTTACAAATGCCCCCCTCACTAAAACAAAAGTGACTTTTCACAGCGCATCATCAACGACATGTGGTTAAAACACGCCGTTAATAATAGTTTTTACGGTGTGCCCAATTATGTGCGCTATCGATAATATAAGATTTATACAAATGACAACGTGAAGAAAATATATGTTGTCAATAAACTTTTCTACGGTATGCAGAGTGCGGTGTTAAAACTTAATATTGTTGGTGCAATCGACCTCTAGGGTTTTGATGTTTGACAATTTGACCAAGGGTTGACCCAAACAAGACTTGATGTTTGGGAGAGAGAAGTCTAGTCAGAACTAGAAGACTAGAAAAGGTAAGTCCTAACCAAAGGTTAGGCAAAGTGGAAGTCCTAGTGAGTGAAGCAAGGTGGTGGAAGTCCCGGTGAGTGAAGTCGGACCCTAGTGAATGAAGCTAGGTGGTGGAAGTCCCGGTGAGTGAAGCCGGGCCCTAGTGATTGAAGCTAGGTGGAGGAAGTTCTGGTGAGTGAAGCCAGTTAATAGAAGTCCTAGTGAGTGAAGCTAGGCAACCCTGGGGGGAGATAACCCTAGGTTATACTTGAATTCTGTTAACATTGTTTTTATCTGTTGAGGTAACTCAGTGTTGCAGGAAAGTTCAGCTAGGTCAACGGGCTGACCAGATAGCTACACGAAGTCCAGACGGGTCGAAGGGTTGATCGGACGGCTGGTAGGTAAGTTAAGGTAAGTCATTGGAAGGGAGTGACTGTGAGGATGCCTTCCCGGGAAGGGAACATTAGACGTCGATCCAACTTGAATCCATTTCAGAAATCTAAGTTGAGATCGTGACTAGATTCCGGTCTCGAGGAGACGGAATCTAATTACTATTATAACTTAATTGTGCTAACACTTTATTTTGCAGGGTAGTTTTGCATTTTGCCTTAGACTAATGTTTTTTTGCAAGTTGCTAAAAAAACAAAGGTTCAGGCGCCCGAATGGGATCCGGGCGCCTAGAATGCAAAGTTTATCCTCATCGCCGCGTCGCCACATGGAGCTTCATGTTTGGATGAGCTACGTCACACTCCAGGTGCCCGGAAGGGATCCGGGCGCTCGGAGCCTCCTATATAAGGAGGATGCACCTTGGAACAAAGAACAATGAACAACAAGATTTCCAACACTTTCTCTGTCGTGCTATGCTCCTGCGATGCTGCGAAGCTCCTCCGATAACGCGCTTCTTTTTCATTCATTATTGTTGTTGGTATTTTTCCTTTAAAGAAATTGTACTTTCACTTGTAATATTTCGAATTGCTAGTGGATTTCCCAATGAAAGCACTCATCAAGTACGAGTCTTGGAGTAGGAGTCGACCAAGGCTCCGAACCAAGTAAAAAATTACTGTGTTAGCGTTGCTTTAATTTTATTTTTTTCTCTACGTACTCAATCTTCTTTTTGACTTTTTAAATTGATATTCACCCTCCCTCTATCGACTTCCATGATCCAACAAGTTGTATCAGAGCAAGTACCGCTCTTAATTGGTGCAGGTACCGCTCTGAATTGGTGCAACCACCAATCAAGCAAGGGGGGCCATTTTTTAAAAGTAAAATAGATATCATTTGGGTTTAAAAAATATCCTTACGCCTTTCATTTTTTCCCTTCAAAATCATTTTTGAAAACTTAATTTTTATCTTTTCACCATTGTTCAATATTAGCGAAATATCATATTTTTAAAAAATTTGTAATAATATTTTTTAATATTTTATTATTAAAAAAATTATTATTTTTTTCCACGCATATTTCTTTATCTCCCACACTGCTTACCCCAAGAAAAAGTCTTGTAAATTGTCTCTTATCTATTTTTTTTTGCATATACCAATGTCTATTCAAGAAGGACAGAGCATCCACGAACTACCACCATACGATCAAGAAGATTTCAACTACTGGAGGCGAAGAATGGAATGTTTCTTAGGAAGTCTAGATTTTGATTATTGGCTGATATTGTAACGACCCCACCCTCCTCTCTACTAGTCTGTGAGGGTGGGACGTTACTAGACTATTAACTTTACTTAACTAGTATTGCTCACATGTTGATAGTTATACTTATAACTCTTTACAAACTCGAAACATGCAATAAGTAACAGCTGAAACATAAATAACTCATCTATACATTCTACTCAAACATTTGTTTTCAGCTAAAACTATATATCAATCTGAACATGCATGCAACAATAATACAACTCAAATAATGGAACTAATGTGCATAGCAATTAAGTGGAAAAATTCTAAATACATAAAAGCATTCTATGAATAAACCATCAACATGAAAGAATAGTTCTAACAATGCAAAAAGAACATAATCCACCTAAATTTCACTAACACTCTAAATACAAAATTTTAATAAATTCTTTAAGAAAATCCCAAGGCTTCCATAGTCCAGACATCACACATCCATCTCACATCTCCTTGTCACCTTCCTTCACTATAGCTTTCCTTTCCCTTTATCTGCAGTAATATCTAACTCACAAAACTCGGATATGCATGTGAACAGGAAGAAATCTAAGAACTGAATGCTTTAAAAGAAACACTACTCATGCTCATCTAATAGCAAAGGAATCAAAACAGACTGAAATGCTAAACATGTAAAGCTGCTCATCTAATAGCAAATAACAGTAAGGAAACCAAACAACATGCTAGAATAGAAGAAAACTAAACTTGCTGATTTTTAAACCCATGTAAAACTTATTCCATTTGTTCCCAAAACTTATACTCTTATACTTCAAAATAATAATCTCTTGGGCCTAGGCTTAGTACCATTGCACGCTCCCTAATAGAAACTGAGGTAGCGACCCACCAGTCCTACGAGGGTAAAGACCTTGGTCTTACCAGGGCTGAGACCTCGGAACCAGTCACCTGGATTTGTTTAACGACAACCTCGGAAGTCGGGTACTAGCCTCTTCAAATAAAATACTTGTTAATACTTCTAATAAAAGAATGCCTCATAAATTAAACAGTAAGCTAAAAAAAATATACTGTTCATATTCATTGCATAGCACAATCCGAACCCAAATAATAAGGCCTGTTTGTACCCCTTTTATGGCACAAACCAACAACTGTACAACAACTAAAGAAGGTTGTTCGTTCCCCTTTCTTGGCACAATTCTAAACTGCACAGCAGCTCCAAAGAGGGCTGTTCATGCTCAATAATTCAACACAACTAAATCTACAGAATATTAAATTTCATACTTTAAGAAACTCAAAACTAAGGCTTTCTGTTCATGATACATGCACCCAAAACCAAGGCAAAAACCCACGACATGCTCACCAAATACATAGCTGTGTATACATAATGCAACTAATAAAGGATTTTGCTACTGGAAACCAAAAAAACTTAACCATTCTTCATGCTCAGTGCCACGGTAAGGAAAACCAAGAAATCGAAATGCTACACCTAGCCATTCATTGCAGTGACCACCAACCAAACTACATGCTAAACAAAAAAAAACTATACTATCTCATGCTCATTGCCTAACAGCAAGAATAACCAGAACCTACAAGACTCCATAAGAACCGTTCATGTCCATTAAAATCACAAACAGAAAGATTTAAATCAAAATCTGAACTTCTAATTACAAGGCCTGAAGAAAACAACCACATGCTTAACCTATACCAATCATCCTCTTTCCTTCTTTGAGGTTCACGGCAGCAAGCACAAAAGCACCGCTTCTTATGGTATGCTTCGAACAGAAACAAGAAGAAACAAGGCTCCAATAGCTACTCTTACTGTAGGTGAGAAGCACTTACTCTTGTTCTTGTACTTACAACCGAAATCGGCTTCTAGGGCTTCGGAGAAACTCGAAATCTCGGCAACTTCTTCATGTTTACGTGCTCTCCTCGACGGGGTGATCGTAAAGAAGTGGAAAGCCTTCGGATTTGACCCTTGGGCGGCTGCCGGAGACGAAGCCCTAGCTCCAGCTTCATTTCCGCCCGAGCAGAGACGCCGTGCGCTGTCAAGAGAAGAGAAAAAAAAATACCGGACAAGAGAAAAGAAAACCTAATTCCTCTCTTAACTTATCCCTTTTTATATTTTGGGTATTCTGTTCTCTGTTATCCCTTAAATTAATTTCACTATCTATTTTATCAGCACAGCCCTGCTAGGTTCCTGGTCTTCCGAAACAACTTAAGACTTTGCTTAACTAGAGGTCTCGGGTTCGATCCTCGACCTGACCTCTTTTTGCCTCAAATTCATTTCTTTTGGTAAAAATACCAAACGAACTTCGAAAATTACATAAAAATACTCTAAAAATTTCTAAAAATCTCTAGAATATTTTTAAAGCATTTCTAAATATTTTTAAGTATTATTAGGACTCATAATGAGGAAATTTGGATTGTTACAATTCTCCATACCTTATAAAAAGTTCATCCTCGAACTTAGAATAATTCTAGATATCTCTGTCTCATACTGTCCTCACGCTCCCAAGTAGTTTCTTCGCGCTTCTGATTTTGCCAAATGACCTTCACTAGTGGTACTTCTTTGTTCCTTAGTCTCTTAACTTCTCTGTCCACTATCTGTATAGATCTGCTCTCATAGCTAAGATCTTCCTGGATCTGCACTGACTGAGGCTGAATCACTTGGCTAGGGTCGTGGAGACACTTCTTTAGCATGGAGACATGAAATACATTGTGTATTGCTGACATGTCTTGTGGTAAGTCCAGCTTGTAAGCTACTTTCCCAATCCTCTCTGTGATCAAGTAGGGCCCTACATAGCGGGAACTTAACTTGCCCTTTTTGCCAAATCTCATCCCTCCCTTCATAGGAGCAACTTTGAGGAAGACTGAATCCCCTACTTGGAACTCAAGTGGCCTATGGCGTGTGTCAGCATAACTTTTCTGTCTGCTCTGTGCAGTCTCAATTCTCTGTCTGATCTTCTGGATAGCCTGAGTGGTTTCATCTATCATCTCTGTCTGAATGCCCAGCTCCACTTCCATTTCTTTTCTTTCACCTGCTTCTTGCCAGCAAATGGGTGATCTGCACTTTCGGCCATACAGTGTCTCGTAAGGTGCCATCTTGATAGTGGTCTGATAGCTATTATTGTAGGCGAATTCAACTAAATACAGATACTTGCACCAACTATCCTTAAAATCTAATGCACAAGCCCTGAGCATGTCTTCTAAAATCTGATTTACTCGTTCTGTCTGTCCATCAGTCTGGGGATGGAAAGCTATGCTGAACTTGAGTTTGGTGCCTAATGCATTCTGGACACACTCCCAAAAATGAGAGGTGAAACACCCATCCCTATCAGAAACGATCAACTTCGGGACTCCATGAAGTCTGATCACTTCCTTAGCATATAGTTGTGCCAACTGCTCTATAGAGTGAGACACCTTGATAGCTAGAAAATGGGCAGACTTGGTCAACCTATCCACTATCACCCATATTGCATCGTACCCATTGGTGGTTCTCGGAAGACCGGTTATAAAGTCCATGGATATTTCTTCCCACTTCCACTCTGGTATTGGGAGGGGTTGTAGGACTCCTCCTGGTCTCTTGTGCTCTGCTTTGACTCTCTGGCATGTCAGGCAGGTACTGACATATTTTGCAACATCTCTCTTGAGTCCAGACCACCAGAATCTCTGTTTCAAATCTTGATACATCTTGGTGGAACCAGGATGCATGGAGTACGGTGTACTATGAGCCTCTTATAGAATCTTCTTTCTTAATTCCTCATCATTGGGAACACAAAGGTGGCTCCCCTGATAGAGGATTCCACTGTCTGATACCCGAAACTCTGAATTTTCTCCTTTTTGTATCTCTTGCTTGATCTTCTGGATATCTGGATCTTCACTTTGCTTTCTCTGTATATCCTCAAGTAGGGTTGACTCTAAGGTCAATGCAGAGAGTTGCCCATCAATAATTTCAACTCTAAAGTCTGACAATTCCTTCTACAGTGGCAGTGCTAATGATGCCAAGTGCATCAGGGTTGCACTGGATTTTCGGCTTAGCGCATCCGCCACTTTGTTAGCTTTACCTGAGTGGTAGAGGATTTCACAGTCATAATCTTTAACCAACTCTAGCCACCTGCGCTGTCTCATGTTTAAGTATTTTTGGGTAAAGAAATACTTCAAGCTCTGATGGTCAGTGAAGATTCTGCACTGAACTCCATACAAATAATGTTGCCAGAGTTTTAGTGCAAAGACCACAGCTGCCAGCTCAAGATCATGAGTGGGGTAGTTCTTCTCATAGTCTTTGAGTTGTCTGGAGGCATAAGTTATAACTTTCCCCTCTTGCATGAGAACAACTCCGATGCCCATCTTGGAAGCATCTCTGTATATGTCAAAACTCTTATCACTCTCTGGAATAGTCAAAATGGGAGCACTGGTCAGTCTTTTCTTCAATGCTTGGAAACTTTGCTCACATTTGTCTGACCATTCAAACTTCTTGTTCTTCCTAGTTAGGGCTGTTAGTGGAGAGGCTATCCTGGAAAAGTCTTCCATGAATTTCCTGTAATACCCAGCTAAACCAAGGAAGCTTCTGATCTCCCTGGCATTCTTGGGTCTACACCAGTTGTTGACCGCTTCTATTTTGACAGGATCCACCTGGATACCTTCTTTAGAAATGATGTGACCTAGAAACGTCACCTGCTCTAACCAGAACTCGTACTTTGAGAATTTGGCATAAAGCTACTTTTGCTGAAGGGTCTGCAGTACTATTCTCAAGTGCGTGTCATGCTCCTCTGGGGTTCTTGAATAGATCAGAATGTCGTCGATGAACACGATGACAAACTTGTCAAGGTATTCTCTGAACACTCTGTTCATTAAGTCCATGAAGACTGCAGGTGCATTAGTCACTCCAAAAGGCATGACTACAAACTCGTAATGTCCATATCTGGTCCTGAAAGCTGTTATGGGTATATCACTTTCTTTCACTTTCAACTGATGGTATCCAGAGTGCAGGTCTATCTTAGAGAACACTGTTGCCCCCTTAACTGATCAAATAGATCATCTATTCTGGGAAGAGGGTACTTGTTCTTAATTGTCACTTTGTTCAGCGCTCTATAATCTATGCACATCCGCATAGATCCATCTTTCTTCTTAACGAACAACATTGGAGCTCCCCATGGTGAATGACTGGGACAGATGAAACCTATGTCAAGCAGCTCCTGTAGTTGTTCTTGTAGTTCTTTCAGATCTGCTGGAGACATCCGGTACGGAGCTTTGGTGTAACAACCCACCTTCTACACTACTACTACTCTCTAAAGGTGGATGTTACTTAACTACTAACTCTACCTAACCGGAACGCTACTTAACTACAAGAAATCCCTATCGAAAATTTTGACAAAGTTTCCCCTGTACCGGTGACCAAATCAACAATACAAAAGGTGTATACTCAGCCACAGGCGGCTGGAACATATAATTACACAACCACGCAGTATAATAACTCAATAAGAAGAAGGAAACTACTCTAGCAATAGTAAACAGATAGTACTCCAACGATAAGACATAACAAGCTACAAGTGCGAAATAGACTCAATTACAATCTCAACTTCATCATAGCATTAAGGAGAAAAGAAAAAGGAAAACTCTAAACAGGTAAGGTTTGACAACTCCTTAGCAAACTCTTGATCTCTCCATAGTCCAGCCATCACACACCTTCATCACCACCACCTTGTCGCCTTCCTTTCATACTTTAGCTTTTCCTTTATCTGCAGTAGGAGGAAGTGCAGTCTATAAGTAAAATTTGCTTAGTAAGCGCTATCTAACTCACAAAAACTCGATATGCATGCATATAAATAAAAACATGCTAAAACTGAATTATAACATATAAAGCTACTCATGCTCATAAATAGCAAAGGAGTCATACTAACTGGAATACTAAACATGTATAGCTAATCATGCTGCTCATCTAATAGGTAAACATGAAAAACTACTCATCTACTAGATAAACATGGTAGAATAAAGAACTAAACTTACTGATTTTTAGAACTATATGAAACTTATTTCATTTGTTCTAAACTTAATCTTTAATACTTTATGTTTATGTAAATTAAAACTCGTTTTACTTGTTCAAAAACTTATACTTATAATACTTCAAAATAATAATCAACTTCTTCTTGGGCCCATGCTTAGTACCATCTTATACGCGTTCCCTAATAGGTTGGGGTAGCGAGCCACCAATCCTAAAAGAGCAGACCTTGGTCTACCAGGGCCAAGATCTTGGAATTGGACACCTGGATTTGTTTAACGACAACCTTGTGAAGTCGGGTACTAGCCTCTTCTTAAAAGTAAAATACTCATAATCTTAATTACTTCTTCTTTAAATGCCTTGGCATTTTAATAAGCACCTTGTGTGCCAAAATCCCTAAAGTCTTGACTTTGGGATCTACTTAAGGCCTTGGCCCTTTCCTTTCTTTTCTTTATCTTTCTTATACTTTTTTTTAAACCCAAAATACTGATAGGGTATTTTTCCATATGCATCTATAAGTGAAATCAACTAGGTAACACATAATCATGCATATTTAAAGGAAATGAATACTTAATGAAATAAAACTGCACTGCAAAGGAAATTACTCATATACATAACAACATAGTTGCTGGACAAAAAAATGAAAACTCCAAACATAGCATTCTTCTAAATCCTTTTCATTCCAAGAGGGAAATATTAAAACCCTATCTAACCTCTTCCACATTCCTTTATTGACTATGATGGTCAGCATCTTTAGGAAGTTTACAAATACTTTATGTTAGCTAACTATGATTAATACTATTGTGACTTATTGTTCTACTTGCTAATTGATACATGGAACAAGATTGAAACTTAAACCTTATTTAAAGCTTAAAAACTAAATGCTTGATGTAGCTTTTCATATAAATGCTCCGTGGTGCAAATCCTTAGGCTTTTCATATAAATGTTCTACACTTCAATGAACTTGAATGATGGGTATTGCTGAAGTGGTTTTCAGCTCCAAACAACTACACTAACTTAGAATTTCAGAACTCACAGGAAATAAAACACCACGGAATGCACTAGAAACATCGAAGAAATTCCCACAAAGAATCCAAGTTCACTGTAATTCAGTGGGCAGAATCACAGTAATCGAATCTATACTAAGCTGTGATAATTCTATAAATTGAACAGCATCGAATCAACCTCCTATCTACCTTATCAGTCCAATATTTCATTACAATAGGCAAACAAAGCCATCACAATCTACCACGACCTCCATGGCTATTTGAAGGAAACAAAGCTTCAACCAATCAACTAAGACATCAAGAACCAGAACCTGGAACTCACTGTCATGAGAAAACGTGCAAAACCAAAGGTATTCTCCTAAGCAATCCAAAAGGAACAAAACACCACTATAACCTGTGACTGGAAACCAAATTCCATCTCAACACACTTCGAAGATAAAGACGAAAACGAAGATCCGAAAGCTACTCCTACTGCAGGTGAGAAGCACTTACATCGCTTTCTTGGACTTACAGCCGAAGGAAGGAGGAAGACTCTAGGGTTCTGGGTGAGGTGAAGATCTCGGCAATTCCTCTACGTCTTCACCTTCTCCTCCGGAGAGAAACCTTCACCGGCCGTCGAAGAAAGGAAACTAGGGCTTAGCTTCCTTCTTTCGGCAGAAATCGCGCACGCACGAAGAGGAAGAAGAGATTTAGGGTTCTGGAAAAGAAATTGATCCTTTAAAAACTAGGTGTTATTTTTTATCTTTACTATATCTTAAATACATCTGCTTTGCTCGAAGCCACAGGTCTGGGCTTCGATTCTCAACCGCACCCCTTTTTGTCCAATTTATTTTAAACGTTCCAACTACTGCATATATACATTTTGCTCCATATAATGTTAACAAAAACCGTGTAGCTTAGCTGGTTGGGCTGGTTTTGCTCGAAGTCACAGATTGCAGGTTCAAAACTCGCTGCAAGCCCTTTTTTTCGAGTATTCTCTATTACTAACTTCTACCTTATATATATTTTATTCCATATATAATTAACAAAACGTTTGCAGACCAGTTGGCTGGCTGGGTTCGGCTCGGGTCAAGGTCGTGGGTTCAAAACCTGGCTTCAGCATATTCCTTTTCTCTTTTTTTTTTAAACTTCTTCCTCTTGGTAAAAATACCAAACGAACTCCAAAATTTGCATAAAAAAACTCTAAAAATTTATAAAAATCTCTAAAATATTTTAAAAGCATTTCCAAATATTTTTATGGACATTTGGAACTCGAAATAGGGAAAATTGGGTCGTTACAATCCCCCATACCTTATAAAAAGTTCATCCTCGAACTTAGAATAGCACCTCCCGCTCCCAAGTGATTTCCTCGTGCTTCTGGTTCTGCCAGACGACCTTCACTAGTGGTACTTCTTTGTTTCTCAATCTCTTGACTGCTCTGTCCACTATCTATGTAGGTATGCTCTTATAACTAAGATCCTCTTGGATCTGCACTGACTGAGGCTGAATCACTTGGCTCGGGTCATGGAGACACTTCTTTAGCATGGAGACATGAAATACATTGTGTTGGTGCGGGAAGCATCCGACGATCGAACCTAAGTTTTGATAATGGCAAAGGATTCAAAGTTAAGGTGCGTTGTTATCTGACAGCTTTTGCTGAGTGTTTCAGGAAAGTCCTAACTGTTGTTAGGCAAGGTAAAACCCTAGGGGGTGGTAACCCTAGGTCATAGGGGGTGGTAACCCTATGCGGAAAGTCTTGGCAGGTCGATGGCTTCAGGCAAAAGTCCTAGGGGGTGGTAACCCTAGGTGGAAAGTCCTGGTGTCGCGAACCAGGTGAAAGTCTGAACTGGCCGGTGAAGCGGATGTTCAGCAGAAAGTCCGGAAGCATCGAGTGCCGAGCAAAAGTCCAGTCGATCTGGAGGATCGTACTGGCAACAGGTAAATCTCCTGAGTGGAGTAGGTGAGGAGGGTTTCCGGTCGGAAACCCGAAGTCAGACTCGGACAGTCCGGAGACTGTCTATACTTTATTTTATGTGTACTATGCTAACTTTGTTTTGCAGGGTATGTGTTTTGGGACTAACACATTTTGCAGGAACAAAGGAGCAAGTTACAACTCGGATGAACAGTGTCCGAGGCGCCTCCATGGAGCTTGGAGGCGCCTCGGGTGCGAGCCAGGAAAAGGCCAGCGCAGCAGACTGGAGGCGCCTTGAACCAGATAGAGTTCGACCAGGTCAGTGCTGATCCACGCGGGTGACTCGGCTCGTTCAAGGCGCCTTGATGAACAGTGTAAGGCGCCTTGAACCCTCTTTATAAGAGGTCTCGACCAGCAGCTCTGAACAATAATTCACAAGCTTCCATTCTGCTGTGGTCTGCTCTAGTGCTGCTTCCGAAGTGCTGTTGCAATATTCCGACGACCCGGAGCTCAGATTTCCTTTCTACTACTGTTGTCGGTATAATTTTAATTATAGTTACATTTTGTAATTCATCTGTAATATCCATACGAAATTATAGTTGTTGCCCACGGAAAGCGATCAAGGATCGCGGGCCTTCGAGTAGGAGTCGACCTAGGCTCCGAACGAAGTAAACGACTGTGTTCTTGTGTTTGTTTCTTTTATTCCGCTGCTTTAATTACTCTACGAACGTTTTACAATTTCGATAGTCGAACAAAATAGCCGCGAGCGCTATTCACCCCCCCTCTAGCGCGATCTCGATCCAACAATTGGTATCAGAGCGGGGTCGTTTTGAATTGGTGCAACCACCTTTCAAAACAAATTTTTCGCAGTTTTTTTTTCGGAGTCGAATTAGAATTTAGCCTTATAGCTATATTCTAATTTTTTGTTTCCCTCGAATCGACTTTTGCTCGAAGTAGGTGCAACACCACTCGAGTTCGTCTTTATTATTCCTTATTCCAGCACTACTAATCCAAGACTTAGTCTTGGAACATATTCTGTCTTTCTTTGTTGTTACATATTATAAATGGCCCAACAAGAGGGTTTCAACACTGTACGCCCCCCGCTATTCTCCGGAGAGGATTTTGGCTACTGGAAGGGAAGAATGGAAACGTATCTAAAGATACAATTTGAAACATGGATGATCATAAAGACAGGACTGAAACTGCCAGTCGATGACGACGGCAAAACCACACCCTGCGAGAAGTGGGACGCTCCTATAATAAAAAAAGTAGAAGCCGACGCCAAAGCTACCTGCACCCTTCAGTGTGGTCTTACCAAGGAAGAACTCAACAGAGTTGGCCCGTTTTCCTCTGCAAAGGAGCTCTGGGAAAAGCTCAACACCAAGGTAAGTAAAAGAGATCTTTTACTTAATAAATTATATAATCTAAAAATGCAGGAAGGCGAAACGGCGAGTTCTCTTCACGCAAGAATACAAGACATCCTTAACTCTCTTCACGGAATTGGCCAGAAGATAGAAAATCGGGACGTAATAAGGTATGCCCTAAACTCGTTTCCAAGGAATACATTGTGGGCATCAATGGTAGATGCCTACAAAGTTTCCAAGGATCTATCCTCTTTAAAACTAGATGAACTTTTTAGTGAATTTGAACTTCATGAGCAGACTAATGCACAGCCAACCGAGAAAGGTATTGCGTTGGTTGCAGGTACAAGCCGAACCCGGGAACCAAAACCACGACGGAGATCCGAACCAGCATCGGAAACTGAACCAGACTCTGAGGATGAAGAAGGTGACATTACAACCGAGCTGGTAAACCTCGTGAAGAAGCTCTACAAGACGAAAGGATTCGACAAAAGAGATCTGAAGAAGGCAGTAAAATCAAAGGAAGGCCCACAAAATACAAAGATGAAGTTTGAAGTTACATGCTACGGGTGTAACCAAAAAGGGCACATCAAAACCAACTGCCCTAACCTGAAGGAGGTCAAAAAGCAAAGAAGGAAAAAGGTCCTTAAGGCAACATGGGACGAATCTTCATCGGAGGACGACGACGACGAGCTCGAACAAACGAGTCTACTTGCATTAATGGCCCGGGACCAAGTCGTCGAATCCGGATGCGAGAGCGAGTCTGAGGCAAAGTCCGAGCAAAGCCACGGATCCGAATCCGTTTCCGAAGGTCCAGACCCCGCTGTAAGTATCTCCCGGTTGAACATTTTAGTTAGCTATTTATTACGCAAATTAGCTAAGTCAAACCTGAAGGTTAAGTCACTTCTAAAGGAAGTAAGTGTCCTTAAAGAAGTGGCTAACACCAAACCCTTACCTGACCAGAGTCAGACTGAATTTCCAACTCAAGTTCAAAAACTTAAGGAAGAAAATTCAAGTCTAACAAATCGGGTTAAAGATTTAGAAAATACCTTAGAACGGTTTACTTTGGGCTCCAAGAATTTGGACTTGATTCTTGGGACACAAAGAGCCATCTACAACAGAACTGGGCTGGGTTACAAAAGTAAATATAAATCTTATATATCATTAATAAACAAACAAAGTAATAAAACAGTCCAAGCATGGGTCTCCAAGTCTAACTTGGTTAATCAAGTTGGACTTGGACAATACTGGGTTCCAAAGGATCAAATATACTACCTTGATAGACCATATCGAGGCCATGATCCAGGGGGAGCAAAAAGAAAAACAATCCTAAGAATTTAAAATTTAAATTCAAAATTAAAATTAAATTAAATTAAAATTTGAAATTAAAATTAAATTAAATTAAAATTTGAAATTAAATTAAATTTAAAATTTGAAATTAAAATTAAATTAAATTTAAAAACTCGAAATTAAAATTAAATTAAATTTAAATTCAAAATTAAAATTAAATTAAATTCAAAATTCAAAATTCAAAATTAAATTCAAAATTCGAAAGTAAAACTCAAAATAAAGATGAGGGATCCAGACTCGCTGGCACCCCCAACTAAACTACCCGGCAGGGTAACTGAACCTAATCTACCCGAAATGGGTAAAACAAGAGTAGATTACCCGGCAGGGTAATTAAGGTTAGATTAAAACGGACTAAGGTTAACTTGAACCACAGTACTGGTGAAATTTTTGGATGATAGTACGTTAGGGAAGCTTGGACATCGCATGTCTAGGAAGATATGGCTTCGACCTGGTGCATTTGGCCAAGTGGAACTGACCGAAGCTACCCCTAAATGGATCCTGACTAGTTAGACCAAGGATTGGTATTAAGTTCAATGGGTAGGACTATTTGGAAAACCTCGAAGGCATGGTTACTTTAATGAGCTCCTTGTGACTCACCATAGCCCAGAAGTTTATCCAAAGAATGCTTACTTGTTGAACCCAAAGCTAAACCTGAATCTAACACAAGTTAAACCAAAATCCTGAATTCAACAATAAATCATCTCACATCAATCATAGGATTCCCTGATTGAAAATTTAGATCGGGTGAGATGACTAAGTAATAACATTCATTAGTAAATTATTTTAAAACTTAATTTTAAAACTTAATTTCAAAATTATTTTAAAACTCAACTTCAAAATTATTTTAAAACTTAATTTTAAAACTCAATTTCAAAATTATTTTAAAACTTAATTTTAAAACTCAATTTCAAAATTATTTTTAAAACTCAATTTCAAAATTATTTTTAAAACTCAATTTCAAACTTAATTTTAAAACTCAATTTCAAAATTATTTTTAAAACTCAATTTCAAAATTCATTTTAAAACTCAATTTCAAAATTATTTTTAAAACTCAATTTCAAAATTATTTTTAAAACTCAATTTCAAACTTAATTTTAAAACTCAATTTCAAAATTATTTTTAAAACTCAATTTCAAAATTATTTTTAAAACTCAATTTCAAAATTATTTTTAAAACTCAATAATTTAATTTGACTCATGCTTGGATTAGAAAACAAACTACTGCTACTCCCTTTGTCCTAAAACTAAATATTTCCTTAGTATCAAATTTTCTTCAAAATGGGTATTCAAAACTTAATCACAGTTTTTAAGAAAACTTATCTATGTAGTGAATATTCAATTATTTTCAAATCTAGTCAACTTTTTGTAACCGTTTAAAAGTTTTTATTAAGTGACTTCATATTTTATAACTTCTAAACAAATCCTTTTATTGAAAATTCAAATACTCCTATTTTTTTAAAGACTATTTTAACTAGACTTAGTTATATTGTACTCTAAACTTAGCTATTTGGCAAAACATTTTCTCAAGACAAATCATTTCAAAGCTAAAAATATAGCTAACTATTTTCAAATTTGGCGAAATCCAAAATTCAAAAGGCTAAGTAGTTTTGCTAAGAAGAAAACTTATCTTTTTCCCTCTTTGAATATTTTCCCTGTCTACTCTCAAACTGGTTTATTTTTGATATATGGCAAAGGGGGAGAGTAGGTAATTAAAGTTAAAGGAAAATTCAAAGTATTTAATAAAAGGAGGGCTTTTATTAAGGGGGAGTCTAATATTACAAAGTTAAAAGTTTCCAGCTTAACTGTTATTACATTTGAAGTTTATTTAAGCTTGGTTAACTTTATGCAGTTATTACATATCTTATTTTTCTTAACTTTGAATTACGTGTTGCCATAATCAAAAAGGGGGAGATTGTTGGTGCGGGAAGCATCCGACGATCGAACCTAAGTTTTGATAATGGCAAAGGATTCAAAGTTAAGGTGCGTTGTTATCTGACAGCTTTTGCTGAGTGTTTCAGGAAAGTCCTAACTGTTGTTAGGCAAGGTAAAACCCTAGGGGGTGGTAACCCTAGGTCATAGGGGGTGGTAACCCTATGCGGAAAGTCTTGGCAGGTCGATGGCTTCAGGCAAAAGTCCTAGGGGGTGGTAACCCTAGGTGGAAAGTCCCGTGTCGCGAACTGTGAAAGTCCGAATCGGGCGGATGTTCAAGAAAGTCCGGAGCATCGCCGAGCAAAAGTCCAATCGATCCGAGGATCGATTGGGAGGTGTAAATCTCCCGAGTGGAGTAGGTGAGGATGCGTTCCCGTAGAGGAACAAGAGGCGTCGAGTCGACCTAGGGTTTCGGTCCGGAAACCCAAGTCAGTCCGGAGACTGCCTATACTTTATTTTATGTGTACTATGCTAACTTTGTTTTGCGGGTATGTGTTTTGGGACTAACACATTTTGCAGGAACAAAGGAGCAAGTTACAACTTGGATGAACAGTGTCCGAGGCGCCTCCATGGAGCTTGGAGGCGCCTCGGGTGCGAAGGCGAGCTGGCAGGCGCTGGATGGAGTTCAAGGCGCCTTGACCGGAGGTTGGAGGCGCCTTGGATAGGATGAAGGCGCCTTGAACCAGATAGAGTTCGACCAGGTCAGTGCTGATCCACGCGGGTGACTCGGCTCGTTCAAGGCGCCTTGATGAACAGTGTAAGGCGCCTTGAACCCTCTTTATAAGAGGTCTCGACCAGCAGCTCTGAACAATAATTCACAAGCTTCCATTCTGCTGTGGTCTGCTCTAGTGCTGCTTCCGAAGTGCTGTTGCAATATTCCGACGACCCGGAGCTCAGATTTCCTTTCTACTACTGTTGTCGGTATAATTTTAATTATAGTTACATTTTGTAATTCATCTGTAATATCCATACGAAATTATAGTTGTTGCCCACGGAAAGCGATCAAGGATCGCGGGCCTTCGAGTAGGAGTCGACCTAGGCTCCGAACGAAGTAAACGACTGTGTTCTTGTGTTTGTTTCTTTTATTCCGCTGCTTTAATTACTCTACGAACGTTTTACAATTCCGATAGTCGAACAAAATAGCCGCGAGCGCTATTCACCCCCCCCCCCCCTCTAGCGCGATCTCGATCCAACACATTGTGCATTGCTAACAAGTGGCCTGATAGCTATTGTTGTAGGCGAATTCAGCTAAGCACAAATACTTGCACCAACTTCCTTTGAAATCCAGCGCACAAGCTCTGAGCATATCTTCTAAAATCTGATTCACTCGCTCTGTCTGTCCATCAGTCTGTGGATGGAAAGCTGTACTGAACTTGAGTTTGGTGCCTAGTGCATTCTGAACGGACTCCCAAAAGTGTGAGGTGAAGCGCCCATCTCTATCAGAAACGATAGATTTAGGAACTCCGTGAAGTCTGACTACCTCTTTAACATATAGCTGGGTCAACTGTTCAATAGAGTGGGACACCTTGATGGCTAGGAAATGAGCAGACTTGGTCAATCGGTCTACTATTACCCATACCGCATCATATCCATTGATGGTTCTTGGAAGACCTGTTATGAAGTCCATGGATATGTCTTCCCATTTCCATTCTGATATTGGAAGAGGCTGAAGAACTCCTCCTGGTCTCTGGTGTTCTGCTTTGACTCTCTGGCATGTCAGGCAGGTACTGACATATTTAGCAACGTCTCTTTTGAGTCCTAACCACCAAAACCTCTGTTTCACATCTTGGTACATCTTGGAAGAACCAGGATGCATGGAGTATGGTGTGCTGTGAGCTTCTTCTAAGATCTTCTTCCTCAGTTCTTCATCATTGGGCACGCAAATGCGACTCCCCTGATAAAGAATCCCGCTGTCTGTTACTCGAAACTCTGCTTTGTCTTCTTTCTGTATCTCTTGCTTGATCTTATGGATATCTGGGTCTTCACTTTGCTTCCTCTGTATCTCCTCAAGCAATGTAGACTCTAAGGTCAACGCAGAGAGTTGTCCTTCAATAAGTTCAAGTCCAAAATCTGACAACTCCTTCTGCAGTGGTAGGGCTAATGATGACAAAGACATCAGGGATGCACTAGATTTTCTGCTGAGTGCATCTGCCACTTTGTTAGCTTTGCCTGGGTGATAGAGGATTTCACAGTCGTAATCTTTGACCAACTCCAGCCACCTGCGCTGCCTCATGTTTAAGTCCTTTTGAGTGAAGAAGTACTTAGACTCTGATGATCTGTGAAGATTCTACACTGAACTCCATACAAATAATGTCGCCAGAGTTTAGGTGCAAAAACCACAGCTGCCAGCTCAAGATCATGAGTAGGGTAGTTCTTCTCATAATCTTTGAGTTGTCTGGAAGCATAAGCTATGACTTTTCCTTCTTGCATGAGTACAACTCCTAAGTCCATCTTGGAAGCATCACTGTAGATGTCGAAACTCTTATCACTTTCTGGGACTACCAGAATAGGAGCACTGGCCAGTCTCCTCTTGAGCTCTTGGAAACTCTGGTCACATTTGTCTGACCATTCAAACTTTTTGTTCTTCCTGGTTAAGGCCGTTAGCGGAGATGCTATCCTGGAAAAGTCCTCCACGACTTTCCTGTAGTCCCCAGCTATACCAAGGAAGCTTCTGATCTCCCTGGCGTTCTTGGGTCTATGCCATTTGTTGACCGCCTCTATTTTGGCTGGATCCACTTGAATACCTTCTTTAGAAATCATGTGACCTAGAAACGCCACCTGCTCTAACGAGAACTCGCACTTTGAGAATTTAGCATACAACTACTTTTGCTGAAGGGTCTGCAATACTATTCTCAAGTGCGTGTCATGCTCCTCTGGGGTTCTTGAATAGACTAGAATGTCGTTGACGAATACGATGACAAATTTGTCAAAGTATTCTTTGAACACTCTGTTCATTAAGTCCATGAAGACCGCTGGTGCATTAGTCACACCAAAAGGCATGACTACAAACTCGTAGTGTCCAGATCTGGTCCTGAAAACTGTTCTGGGTGTATCACTTTCTTTCACTTCCAACTAATGATACCCAGAGCACAGGTCTATTTTAGAGAACACTATTGCCCTTTTTAGCTGATCATATAGATCATCTATTCTGGAATGAGGGTACTTGTCCCTAACTGCTACTTTGCTCAGCGCTCTAAAATCTATGCACATTAGCATGGATCCGTCTTTCTTCTTAACGAACAACAAAGGAGCTTCCCAAAGTGAATGACTAGGGTGGATGTAACCCTTGTCAAGTAGCTCCTGAAATTGTTCTTGTAACTCGTTTAGCTCTGCTTGAGAAATTCGGTACGGAGCTTTTGAAATTGGCTCCACTTCTCTGTTGGGAGGTAGTCCAGGTAGCCCTTCTGGAAATACCTTTGGATACTCACAGACTACCCGAACATCTTCCTGCTTGGGTCTTTCTTGTTATCTTTATCCTTCCAGTTCTGATTACTTGACTGGGGTCTCTGTTTCCCCACTGTCTTGTATTCGATCTTGACTGACTTGTGTTGTGTTTGTTGTGCCTTGATGCTGTTCAGATAGTGCTCACTAATACCCTGCTGACCAGCTCTTCACCAATCTGTGGTCGGTGAGTTTCATTACTCACATTAAGTGCTATTTCTGGTCTCAACATTCAGAGCGTCAGTCTGACTCGTTCTTTCACTGTACTTACTAACTCTAGGCAAAGGTGAGCTAGCCTATTAAATCTATTGACCGCTTCTTCTACTGGTAGGTCACCTTGTCTGAATTCCATAAGCTCCTTATACTATTTATTGGTGATCCGTTGACGGAAGACTTCTTCGTAAAACTCTATCTCGAAGTCAACCCAGCTCATCTGGTTGACTGCTCTCTTACTCTTAACTCACTCCCACCACCTACAAGCACCTCTAGATAGGCAGAAAGAGGCACACTTACCCTTCTCGACTTCTGGTCAGTCAAGAAGCTCCATTGTGCTCTCAAGTATCTTGAACCAAGCCTGGGCATCCCAGGGCTCATTCGTGCCTGAGAATCTTTCTGGTTTCAGCTTCAGCCACTGGATGAGGTATGCTTCTTGTCTTCTAGGTGTTGTGGCGACTTCTAGGGCAACCGATAGAACCTCAGTCACCACTGGGGTCTCCACATTAATGGTTGGGGGAGTGGGAGGAGCTGGCTGTTGATTGGTCATCAAGTTGGCAATCACTTGTTGCTACTCTACTACTTGTCTCTGGAGTTGGGCAACAACTTCAGAGAGATTGGGCTCAGTTGATCTAAGCTCTTCGTTCTCCTAATCTTGGTTCTCAGTATGAACGGTACGGGAATGTTCTCTTCTTGCCATCTAATTATGCAAAGAAAGAGGCTTGATATCTTCTCTATCCTTTCTAAACATACATATATATGGATCAAGAAAGGAGTAACAATAACTTCTATCTTACTTAAGTACTCATAAATAATTACTCTGTACTGCAGTTAATAATAAGAAAAGCAATTAAAGAAAGAACTTAAATACTTTCTTATTTGAAGACGGCAAGGATGATGCTGATGTGTGTGTGTGATGCTGGAGAATGGAACTTGGCTCTGATACCAACTATAACGACCCACCTTCTACACTACTACTACTCTCTAAAGGTGGACGTTACTTAACTACTAACTCTACTTAACCGGTACGCTACTTAACTACGAGAAATCCCTACCGAAAAATTTCGACAGAGTTTCCCCTGTACCAGTGACCAAATCAACAATACAAATAGTGTATACTCAGCCACAGGCGGTTGGAACATATAATTACACAACCACGCAGTATAATAACTCAATAAGAAGAAGGAAACTACTCTAGCAATAGTAAACAGATAGTACTCCAACGATAAGACATAACAAGCTACAAGTGCGAAATAGATTCAATTACAATCTCAACTTCATCATAGCATTAAGGAGAAAAGAAAAAGGAAAACTCTAAACAGGTAAGTTTTGACAACTCCTTAGCAAACTCTTGATCTCTCCATAGTCCAACCATTACACACCTTCATCACCACCACCTTGTCGCCTTCCTTTCATACTTTAACTTTTCCTTTATCTGCAGTAGGAGGAAGTGCAGTCTATAAGAAAAATTTGCTTAGTAAGCGCTATCTAACTCACAAAAACTCGATATGCATGCATATAAATAAAAACATGCTAAAACTGAATGCTAACATATAAAGCTACTCATGCTCATAAATAGCAAAGGAATCATACTAACTGAAATACTAAACATGTATAGCTAATCATGCTGCTCATCTAATAGGTAAACATGAAAAACTACTCATCTACTAGATAAACATGGTAGAATAAAGAACTAAACTTACTGATTTTTAGAACTATATGAAACTTATTTCATTTGTTCTAAACTTAATCTTTAATACTTTATGTTTATGTAAAACTCGTTTTACTTGTTCAAAAACTTATACTTATAATACTTCAAAATAATAATCAACTTCTTCTTGGGCCCAGGCTTAGTACCATCTTATGCGCGTTCCCTAATAGGTTGGGGTAGCGAGCCACCAATCCTAAAAGAGAAGACCTTGGTCTACCAGGGCCAAAACCTTGGAATTGGACACCTGGATTTGTTTAACGACAACCTTGTGAAGTCGGGTACTAGCCTCTTCGTAAAAGTAAAATACTCATAATCTTAATTACTTCTTCTTTAAATGCCTTGACATTTTAATAAGCACCTTGTGTGCCAAAATCCCTAAAGTCTTGACTTTGGGATCTACTTAAGGCCTTGACCTTTTTCTTTCTTTTCTTTATCTTTCTTATACTTTTCTTTAAACCCAAAATACTGATAGGGTATTTTTCCATATGCATCTATAAGTGAAATCAACTAGGTAACACATAATTATGCATATTTAAAGGAAATGAATACTTAATGAAATAAAACTGCACTGCAAAGGAAATTACTCATATACATAACAACATAGTTGCTGGACAAAAAAATGAAAACTCCAAACATAGCATTCTTCTAAATCCTTTTCATTCCAAGAGGGAAACATTAAAACCCTATCTAACCTCTTCCACATTCCTTTATTGACTATGATGGTCAGCATCTTTAGGAAGTTTACAAATACTTTATGTTAGCTAACTGTGATTAATACTATTGTGACTTATTGTTCTACTTGCTAATTGATACATGGAACAAGATTGAAACTTAAACCTTATTTAAAGCTTAAAAACTAAATGCTTGCTGTAGCTTTTCATATAAATGCTCCGTGGTGCAAATCCTTAGGCTTTTCATATAAATGTTCTACACTTCAATGAACTTGAATGATGGGTATTGCTAAAGTGGTTTTCAGCTCCAAACAACTACACTAACTTAGAATTTCATAACTCACAGGAAATAAAACACCATGGAATGCACTAGAAACATCAAAGAAATTCCCACAAAGAATCCAAGTTCACTGTAATTCAATGGGCAGAATCACAGTAATCGAATCTATACTAAGCTGTGATAATTCTATAAATTGAACAACATCGAATCAACCTCCTATCTACCTCATCAGTCCAATATTTCATTACAATAGGTAAACAAAGCCATCACAATCTACCATGATCTCCATGGCCATTTGAAGGAAACAAAGCTTCAACCAATCAACTAAGACATCAAGAACCAGAACCCGGAACTCACTGTCATGAGAAAATGTGCAAAACCAAAGGTATTCTCCTAAGCAATCCAAAAGGAACAAAACACCACTATAATCTGTGACTGGAAACCAAATTCCATCTCAACACACTTCGAAGATAAAGACGGAAACGAAGATCCGAAAGCTACTCCTACTGCAGGTGAGAAGCACTTACATCGCTTTCTTGGACTTACAGCCGAAGGAAGGAGGAAGACTCTAGGGTTCCGGGTGAGGTGAAGATCTCGGCGATTCCTCTACGTCTTCACCTTCTCCTCGACGAAGGGGATCAAAATCGGCAAGGTTTGTCGGAAGAAAGCCTTCTCCGGCCGCCGGAGACGAGCAGAAGAGATGTGCGGCGTCGCGTGTGAGGAGAGGAAACGGGATTTAGGGATCGGGGAAAAGAAATTCGATCCTTTTTAAAACTAGGGTTTCGATTATAACTTTAGCTTATATATTTGTCGCTGCATATCTGTTTAACACCGACCCCTGAAACAGTTGGTCCGTTGGGCTTTGCTCGAAGCCACAGGTCTAGGCTTCAATTCTCAGCCGCGCCCCTTTTTCTCCAATTTATTTTTAACATTCCAACTACTGCATATATACATTTCGCTCCATATAAGGTTAACAAAAACCGTGTAGCTCAGCTGGTTGGGCTGGTTTTGCTCGAAGTCACAGATTGCAGGTTCAAAACTCGCTACAACCCCTTTTTTTCCGAGTATTCTCTATTACTAACTTCTACCTTATATATATTTTAATCCATATATAATTAACAAAACGTTTGCATACCAGTTGGCTGGTTGGGTTCGGCTCGGGTCGAGGTCGTGGGTATTGGACCAGTGCTTGGAACCAACTCAATTTCAAACTTTACTTCTCTATTGGGAGATAGTCCAGGTAGCTCTTTTGGAAATACCTCTGGATACTCACAGACTACCCGAATATCTTCTTGCTTGGGTCCTTCTTGTTCTTCTGCATTCACAATGTACGCCAGAAAACCAGTATACCCTTTAACTAACATTTGGTGAGTTGTTAGGGAAGAGAGGAATTTCTGAGTCTTCCTCTTTGGCACTCCCATAAACTCAAAGGATGGTTCACCTTCTGGGCTGAAAATCACTTTCCTTCTGCGGTAGTCCACCGAAGCGCTGTACTTACTTAGAAAATCCATACCCAGAATAATGTCAAAATCCTGCATCGCTAGGACTACTAAATTAACATATAGCTCTCGGTCTGAAATTTTGACTGGTACAGCCCGAAGACACTGGTTGGACTCCATGACTTCCCCAGAAGGTAGGGTTGTCAAGAACTTAGAGTTCATGCTCTCTGTAGGCACCTGTGATTCTTTGGCAAAGGGTACTGATATAAAGGAATGGGTCGCCCCAGTATCAAATAGTACAGTAGCTAAATGCTGAAAAATAACTACTTAACCTGTTACGACCGTGGAGGCACTAGCAGCTTCCTCTTTAGTGAGGGAGAATACTCTGGCACTGGCTAGAACTGGTGGGGCTTCCAACCTTCCTTGACTGAGCTAAGGTCTGTCCAGAGTTTAGGCATGTAGTGTAACTGAGGCTTGTTCCCGTATTGTGCTGCCTGTTGCTGAGGTGCTTTGAGCTTGTTAGGACACGCCTTAGCCAGGTGTCCTTCTTGACCACACGAATAACATCCAGTCATACCCACAAGACAGGCTCCTAGATGTAGTCTCCCACATTTAGGGCTGGGAGGGAACTTGGCCTGCTTGTCTACTGGACCTCCCTTTTGGCTGCCTCCTGTATTCCATCATTTCCTTTTGTTATCTTTACCCTTCCAGTTCTGCTTACTTTCCTGGGGTTTCTGATTCCCTGCTGTCTTGTCCTCTATCTTGACTGGCTTGAGTTGTGTTTGTTGTGCCTTGATGTTGTTCAGATAGTGCTCAGCGACTAATGCCCTGCTGACCAGCTCTTCACCAGTCTGTGGTTGGTGAGTTCCACTACTCACGTTAAGTGCTATTTCTTGCCTCAGCATTCGGATCATCAGTTTGACTCGTTATTTCTCTATACTTACTAGCTCTGGGCAGAGACGAGCTAGTCTGTTGAATCTCTTGACTGCTTCTTCAACTAACAGGTCACCTTGTCTGAATCCTATAAACTCCTCATAATGTTTATTGGTGATCCGTTGGTGGAAGAATTCTTCGTAAAACTCTGTCTCAAAGTCAGCCCAGCTCATCTGGTTGGCTGCTCTCTTGCTCTTAACTCTCTCCCACCACATACGAGCATCTCCAAATAGGCAAAAGGAGACCCACTTGACTTTCTCGACTTCTGGCCAGTCAAGAAGCTCCATTGTGCTCTCCAGTGTCTTAAACCAAGCTTGGGCATCCCAGGACTCAGTCGTGCCTGAGAAACTTTCTGGCTTCAACTTCAGCCACTGTATCAGGTATGCTTCTTGTCATTTAGGTGCTGTGGCGACTTCCAGGGCAGCTGGTGGAACTTCAATCACCACTGGGGTCTCCACATTGATAGTTGGGGGAGGTATTGGCTGCCGACTAGCCATCAGATTGACAATCACTTATTGCTGCTCTGCTACTTGTCTCTGAAGTTGAGCAACAACTTCAGAGAGATCAGGTTCAGTTGTTCTGGGCTCTTCGTTCTCCTGAGCTCGGTCCTTAGTACGAGCGGTACGGGGGTGCCCTCTTCTTGCCATCTAATCATGCAGAGAGAGAAAACCTGAAATCTTCTTTATACTCTCTAGACATATATGTATATAAACATAGAAGACAAAACAAGAACTTTTATCTTACTTAAGCACATATAAGCAAATACTTCTAAGGATTTCTCTATACTGCAAATAATAAAGGAAAAGCATAAAAGAAAGTATAAATACATTCTTACTTGAAGACGACAAGACTGATGCTGATGTGTGTGTGATGCTGGAGAATGAGGACTGCTCTGATACCAACTTGTAACGACCCCACCCTCCTCTCTACTAGTCTGTGAGGGTGGGGCGTTACTAGACTATTAACTTTACTTAACTAGTATTGCTCACATGTTGATAGTTATACTTATAACTCTTTACAAACTCGAAACATGCAATAAGTAACAGTTGAAACATAAATAACACATCTATTCATTCTACTCAAGCATTTGTTCTCAGCTAAAACTATATATCAATCTGAACATGCATGCAACAATAATACAACTCAAATAATGGAACTAATGTGCATAGCAATTTAAGTGGAAAAATTCTAAATACATAAAAGCATTCTATGAATAAACCATCAACATGAAAGAATAGTTCTAACAATGCAAAAAGAACATAATCCACCTAAATTTCACTAACAATCTAAATACAAAATTTTAATAAATTCTTTAAGAAAATCCCAAGGCTTCCACAGTCCAGACATCACACATCCATCTCACATCTCCTTGTCGCTTTCCTTCACTATAGCTTTCCTTTCCCTTTATCTGCAGTAAGAGGAAAATGCAACTATAAGCGAATGCTTAGTAAGCGCTATCTAAATCACAAAAGTCGGATATGCATGTGAACAGGAAGAAATCTAAGAACTGAATGCTTTAAAAGAAACACTACTCATGCTCATCTAATAGCAAAGGAATCAAAACAGACTGAAATGCTAAACATGTAAAGCTGCTCATCTAATAGCAAATAACAGTAAGGAAACCAAATAACATGCTAGAATAGAAGAAAACTAAACTTGCTGATTTTTAAACCAATGTAAAACTTATTCCATTTGTTCCCAAAACTTATACTCTTATATTTCAAAATAATAATCTCTTGGGCCCGGGCTTAGTACCATTGCATGATCCCTAATAGAAACTGAGATAGCGAACCACCAGTCCTACGAGAGTAAAGACCTTGGTCTTACCAGGGCCGAGACCTCGGAACCGGTCACCTGGATTTGTTTAACGACAACCTCGAAAGTCGGGTACTAGCCTCTTCAAATAAAATACTTGTTACTTGTTAATACTTCTAATAAAAGAATGCCTCATAAATTAAACAGTAAGCTAAAAAAATATACTGTTCATATTCATTGCATAACACAATATGTACCCAAACAATAAGGCCTGTTTGTACCCCTTTTATAGCGCAAACCAACAACTGTACAACAACTAAAGAAGGCTGTTCGTGCCCCTTTCTTGGCACAATTCTAAACTGCACAACAGCTCCAAAGAGGGTTGTTCATGCTCAATAATTCAACACAAAACTAAATCTGCAGAATGTTAAATTTCATACTTTAAGAAACTAAAAACTAAGGCTATCTGTTCATGATACATGCACCCAAAACCAAGGCAAAAACCCATGACATGCTCACCAAATACATAGCAGTGTATACACAATGCAACTAATAAAGGATTTTGCTACTGGAAACCAAAAAAACTTAACCATTCTTCATGCTCAGTGCCACGGCAAGGAAAACCAAGAAACCGAAATGCTACACCTAGCCATTCATTGCAGTGACCACAAACCAAACTACATGCTAAACAAAAAAACTATACTATCTCATGCTCATTGCCTAACATCAAGAATAACCGGAACCTACAAGACTCCATAAGAACCGTTCATGCCCATTAAAATCACAAACAGAAAGATTTAAATCAAAATATGAACTTCTAATTACAAGGCCTGAAGAAAACAACCACATGCTTAACCTATACCAATCATCCTCTTTCCTTCTTTGAGGTTCACGGCAGCAAGCACAAAAGCACCGCTTCTTATGGTATGATTCGAACAGAAACAAGAAGAAACAAAGGCTCCAATAGCTACTCTTACTCTTGTTCTTGAACTTACAACCGAAATCGGCTTCTAGGGCTTCGGAGAAACTCGAAATCTCGGCAACTTCTTCACGTTTACGTGCTCTCCTCGACGGGGTGATCGTAAAGAAGTGGAAAGCCTTCGGATTTGACCCTTGGTCTGTCGCCGGAGATGAAGCCCTAGCTCCGACTTCGTTTCCGCCCGAGCAGAGACGTCGCGCGTAGTCGGGAGAAGAGAAAAAAAAATACCAGACAAGAGAAAAGAAAACCTAATTCCTCTCTTAACTTATCCCTTTTTATATTTTGGGTATTCTGTTCTTTGTTATCCCTTAAATTAATTTCGCTATCTATTTTATTAGCATGACCCTGCTGGGTTCCTGGTCATCCGAAACAACTTAAGACTTTGCTTAACTAGAGGTCTCCGGTTCAATCCTCGGCCCGACCTCTTTTTGCCTCAAATTTGTTTCTTTTGGTAAAAATACCAAACGAACTCCGAAAATTACATAAAAATACTCTAAAAATTTCTAAAAATCTCTAGAATATTTCTAAAGCATTTCTAAATATTTTTAAGTACTATTAGGACTCGCAATGAGGAAATTTGGGTCGTTACAGATATTGAGACTCAGAATTGAACAAAAATGTAAGTAAACTTATTTGTAATATTTTACCTAACAATATTTTATGCAGACTAGAAAAGTACAAGAATGCATATGAGCTTTGGGCTTAGTTGATCAAGCTTCACGAGGAGCCGATGGAGCTAGAGGATCAAGTCAAACTAGAGTTCAGATCTGAGTCCAAATCCCTAGAGTCATCCTCAGAATCAAACCAAACAAGATTTATGGCCTTAATGGCATAAGAAGAGGTGGTAGGATTTGAATCAGAATTAGAACAAAAGTCAGAATTCAAATCTGAGACGACGATGGACAAGGAGGAGAATCCTAACAAGGATTCTAAAGGTAAATTTGTAAATTCAAAATTTAAATATCATTTAATATGTTTTAAATACAATGAAAGAGGACATTAAAAAAGTAAGTGTCCCACCTATAAAACTCGAACCACACAACCAGAGGTAAAGGAGAAGTCGACACCTAAAGTTTAAAAAGGGAAGGAGCATACCCAATGCTTCAATAGCAAAAAGATGGGTCACTACAAACTTCAATGCCCAGAAAGAAGACCCAAGGATCCAGAGAGAGCAAAGGTTAGCAAGTTTACTATACATGACAATCCAATTTTTTCTACACATGTTAGTAAATTAGATAATTATCATTGCTCTAGGTTGGATTTACCTCAACAATTAGATGCGCATGCTCAACCAAATAAATTAACTAATAAAAATCTAAACAATAATTTAGAATATAATTCTTTAATCTTTAAATTTTCATATTCAAGGTTTAGGAAATTAGAAAAACAAATCAATCTTTTGAAAAATAAAATTCATAAACAAGAACAGATAATTAAATCATTAAATCTAGACTTGAATTACAAGTCTAAACCAAATCTAAGATATAATCAAGTATCTTTTGATTATGAAATTAATCAACAGATATAATTCAAACAATTTAATTCAAATTTAAAAATTAATAAAAACTTAAATATTAAATACACTCCTTTAAAGAAGGACAATTTGACCAATTTAATTAATTCAAAATTAAATTAAAACAGAAATTAACTTAAAAATAAAACTTAAAACTTAAATTTAAATTAAAAATTAAACATTAAATCTTAACTAAAACTAATCTTAATTATACAAAAATCTTAAAAGAAAAATCAATAATTTAGGGAGAGGCTCCAGAATAGCTGGCACCTCCAAAACTAACTTACCCGACAGGGTAACCAAAAACTAACCTACTCGGCAGGATAATTAGGACTAGTTTAAAAAGGGAATAATAGTTTAACTTGACCTACGGTACTGGTGAAGTTTTGGATGATAGTAGGTTAGGGAAGCTTATTCTATGCATGTCTAGAAAGATATGGCTTCGACCTGGTGCATTTGGCTAAGTGGAACTAACTGAAGCTACCCCTTACAGATCCTAATTAGTTAGACCAAGGTTTTGTACTAAGTTCAGTGAATAGGAATATTTGGAAAACCTCAAAGGCATGATTGCTCTAATGATGTCCAAGTGACTAACCATAGCCCAGAAGTTTATCCAAACAATGCCTATTTGTTGAGCCCAAAGCTAAACTTGAATCTAACACAAAGTTAAACCAAACCCTAAAATTAAACTTAACTTCATCTCACAAAAATTATAGAATTCCTTGATTGAAAATTTAGATCGGGTGAGATGACTAAGGGTTGAACTTTAAAATAAATTAAATTAAAATTAAATTAAATTAAATTAAATTAAAAATAAAAAAATTAAATTAAATTAAAATTAAAAAATTAAATTAAATTAAAATTAAAAAATTAAATTAAATTAAAATTTAAAAATTAAATTTAATTAAAATTTAAAATTTTGATTAAAATAAAATAAAATAAAAAAAAATAAAATTAAATAAAATTAAAATTAAAATAAAACTAAAATTAAAATTAAAATTAAAATTAAAATAAAATTAAATTTTAATTTAAATTTAAATTAAAATTAAATTTAAAATTAAATTAAATTAAATTAAAATTATAATTAAATTAAAATTAAATCAAATTAAATTAAAATTAAATAAAATTAAATTAAATTAAAATTAAATTAAACTAAAATTAAATTAAATTAAATTAAATTAAATTAAACTTAAATTAAATTAAATAAATTAAATTAATTTAAAATTAAATTAAAAGTAAAATTAAATTAAACTAAACTAAAATTAAATTAAATTAAATTAAATTAATATTAAATTAAATTAAATTAAAATTAAAATTAAATTAAATTAAGTTAAATTAAATTTAAATTAAACTAAAAGTAAAATAAAAATAAAAATAAAAATAAAAATAAAATAAAATAAATTAAATTAAATTTAAATTAAAAATCTTTCTAAAAATCATTTTAATTTTTTTTTTTTAAAAAAATTTTAAAACAAAATTCTTTTAAAAATTATTGAAAAATATATTAAAAATCCTTTTAAAAATTGTTTTAAAAATTATTGAAAAATATTTTAAAAATTGTTTTAAAAATTATTGAAAAATATTTTAAAAATTCTTTTAGAAATTTTTTATAAAAAAAATTAAAAATCCTTTAAAAATTATTTTAAAAATTATTTATTAATATTTTAAAAATCCTTTTAAAAATTATTTAAACTTTTTTTAAAAAATCCTTTAAAAATGATTTAAAAATATTTTAAAAATTCTTTTAACTTAAAAAGCATTTCAAGTAAACTTAAAGTTAAACTAAATCTAAATCCTAATGAAATTATTAACATTTGATTAACTTAAAATTCTAAATTGAATTAAATAATTAATAAGTAAATAATTGAAGTAAAAACTCAAAAAAAAATTAACTGTACTCTAAATTAGACCTGACCTTAAAATTTAACCTTAATCAATCTTAATTTTAATGTTAGTCAAAATCTTAACTTCACTATAATTAAATCATAATTTTTCATTATTAACGATTGATTCAAATTGAACCTTAATAAATTAATACTAATTCTAAACTTAGCTAATCCTAATTAAACATAACTTAAGTTACTTAATCAAAACTTAAAGATTAAGTTAATGAAAAACAAAATATAAATTATAACCATCATTTTAAATCCATTGACATTAAGTCCATTAATACAAAATTTAATCAGATAAGTCAAGTAAAATAAAAATTAATCCATAAATTATTGATAATGATTAACTATTATTGAGTTTGTAACAAATTACTTATTACTTATTATTGAGAATAATTAATTATTGATTAATTTCAATAATCTTATTTTTATCAAACAATTATAGCAAGTATATAGAAATACTTATGTAAATAATATACTCGATAAACATAAGTGTTACTAACACTGAATCCCTTAAACACTTAGGTAGAAAAATGTGCTAAAGCCTTGAAATTATGTCCAAATCCTAGTATTGACTTCAGGGGGAATGTTGACTTTAGGGGAAGTGTTGACGTCGGGGGGGGGGGGGGGGGGGTTTTTGAAATCTTTTGACAAATCATTTTTATAAAAATATTTTGAAAAATCCTCTCACACTTTTATTTGAAAAATACTTTTAAAAACTTTTCAAAAACTTTTTGATCATTTTGAAAACTATTTTACAAATTTGGTTATAAAAAAATACTCTATGCTATTCAAAAATTATTTTGAATTAACATATTTTGAAAAATTATTTTGTTACTTAGTAAACATTTAAAAACGTAAAGTTGACAAGCTCTTCTTAAAAGGTTTTGGTGCATAATCACTTTTAATTTTTTTTTTGTATTGGAAAATGTTTTGAAAACTCACCTTCAAATTTTGTGTTCTTTTAATCAACCCCCTAGACACATAGGAAGTTTTACTTGTGGTTAACAAGAAATCCTAAAAATGTGTCAAGTTAAGGGGGAGCCCTGACTGAAAGACTAAAAGTAATCTTCAAAAATTACTTTTGCAAATCTTTGAAACTAAGTTTGAAAAATTATTTTCATAATCTTTTACAAAATCTCTCTTTGCTTTACAATTTTTTGTGAAAACACATTGAAAAATACTTTTTTTTTAAAAAAATACTTAAACTTTCAAAAGTTATTTTTGTCACTTAGAAAATTTGTTACTTAGAAGTTTTTTTTGAAAAAGCCTTAATTTAAAAATTCTCTTTACTTAAGTTTTCTTTGATATTTTCTTAGAAATTTTTTTTCAATCATTTTAAAATATACATTGAAAGGTGTTTTTGCAAACACTTTGGAAAGTTTTTTCGCACATGTTGGCACAAAACCTAATAGAACCTTAAGTTTAGATCCTTTTGATGTGTGCCAAAGGGGGAGAGTGATATCTTAAGTTAAAAAAATCTTAAGTTAGAAAAGTTAAAACATTCCTAACCTCTCACCTCTCTCAAAATTTTTTGAATTTCTCAAATCTTGAGAATTAACCCTTAAAGACCCAAGCCTAACTTAAGAAAATTATCAAACATAAAAAAGGGGGAGATTGTTAGTGCAATCGACCTCTAGGGTTTTGATGTTTGACAATTTGACCAAGGGTTGACCCAAACAGGACTTGATGTTTGGGAGAGAGAAGTCTAGTCAGAACTAGATGACTAGCAAAGGTAAGTCCTAACCAAAGGTTAGACAAAGTGGAAGTCCTAGTAAATGAAGCTAGTTGGTAGAAGTTTCGGTGAGTGACGTCGGGCCCTAGTGAGTGAAGCTAGGTGGTGGAAGTCCCGGTGAGTGAAGCCGGACCCTAGTGAGTGAAGGTAGGTGGTGGAAGTCCCGATAAGTGAAGTCGGACTCTAGTGAGTGAAGTAGGTGGAGGAAGTCCCAGTGAGTGAAGCGGGGCCCTAGTGAGTGAAGCTAGGTGGAGGAAGTCCTGGTGAGTGAAGCCAGGCAATGGAAGTCCTAGTGAGTGAAGCTAGGAAACCCTAGGGGGAGATAACCCTAGGTTATACTTGAATTCTGTTAACACTATTTTTATCTGTTGAGCTAACTCAGTGTTGCAGGAAACTTCAGCTAGGTCGATGGACTGGCTAGATAGCTGGCACGAAGTCCAGACGGGTCGAAAGACTAACCGGATGTCTGATAGTTAAGTTAAGGTAAGTCACTAGAAGGGAGCGACTGTGAGGGCGCTCTCCCGGGAAGGGAACATTAGGCGTCGATCCAACTTAGATCCATTTCGGAAATCTAAGTTGAGATCGTGACCAGATTCCAGTTTCGAGGAGACGGAATCTATTTACTATTATAACTTAACCGTGCTAACACTTTGTTTGACAGGGTAGTTTTTCATTTTGCCTCGGACTAATATTTTTTTTGCAGGTTGCTGAATAAACAAAGGTCTGGGCGCTCAGAATGCAAAGTTTATCCTTGTCACTGCGTCGCCACGTGGAGCCTCATGTTTGGATGAGCTACGTCACACTCTAGGCGCCCAGAAGGGATCAGGGCGCTCGGAGGATCCTATATAAGGAGGATGCACCCTAGAGCAAAGAACAATGAACAACAAGATCTTACAACACTTGCTCTGTCGTGCTGTGCTCTTGCGACGCAGCGAATCTCCTCCGACAACGCGCTTCTTTTTCATTCATTATTGTTGTCGATATTTTTCCTTTAAAGCAATTGTACTTTCACTTGTAATATTTTGAATTGCTAGTGGATTGTCCAACGAAAGCACTCAATGAGTGCGGACCTTGGAGTAGGAGTCGACGAAGGCTCCGAACGAAGTAAAAAATTACCTATGTTAGCGTTGAATTAATTTTATTTTTTCTACTGCGTACTCAATCTTCTTTTCGACTTTTTAAATCGATATTCACTCCCCTTCTATCGACTTTCACGTTCCAACAAATATTAATAGTGTGCAAAGCGCACTGTTAATTATTACTTATTATACATATATAAAGGACAGCGCGCAAAAATGTTAGCAATTCGAGCCGCAAAAACCGCTTTTTGCGTTGCGGAAACCCCGAATGCTAGTCACGGATCCGTGCGAAAAATTAATAAAATTCTTGTACTTATTTCCTACTCTAAATCGATCTACTTTAGATCTACATGGTGAGTGTTATACCTTTAAAGTGAAGCCCTTTGCAAATCCCGCTCGTCCAAGGTCCTTCGGATCTCGAGTGTGTTCAAGCGTACACACCTCTAGTAGTATCCACATGAACAAGAAGTGTTCTCTAACACTCAAGGATGGAGAAGAGAGCACCACAAGTGTGCTAGCACTCCCTAGGGCTCTCGGGTGGGATTGGAAGAAAGGTAGGAGAAAAGAGAAAGATATAATCTCAAACGCTCCTCTTATTTTTCTATGTGACTATCACTCTACCTTTCTTCTTGGATAAACTCACTAACTTTCTTGTCTTGCTTGGAGCTCTCGGCCAAGAGAGGAGAAGGAGAAAGGAAGAAGTAAGTAAGATGATACAAAATGAATGAATTAATTCAATGCCTATGAATCTTCCATTCATATGGTCGGCCACACAAGGAATGCAATTAATTGCATTCAATGAATCTTAATGCATTCATTTGGGTGGCCAATGAATCTTCCATTCATATGGCCGGCCACACTAGGAATCTTGCTCTCCCTTGATGATTTGGCAAGGATGTGTTGGCTAACCATGCTATGTAGGATAAGTTATCCTTCATGAGGTGGCATCAAGTTAAACTTGATATTTCCACTTCCATATGGTCAAGTCAAACTTGATCACTCATCTTCCTTGGTGAGTTAAATCCAACCTAATTGAGTCTAACTCAAAAAGCCTAAATTAGATTACTCTTAATCTAATTTTTGATTCATCACATGAACCTAATCCAATTAGTTCATCATATGAACCTAATTTCCATTCACTTGTTCTTTGTGTGTGACCCAATAGGTTCTTGCAATGTTGGCAATGTTTCTAAATCTTATTTAGAAACATAAGCAATGAGTGGCATCTAGCAATTCATCATTGCTACCCAAGTTGCAAGAATGTTGAGATCCAACATTACCTTCGTGACTACTAATTGTGACTCTCACAATATGTGACAATGTCCTTCTATCTACGATATCTAGATTGATCAAATGAGGCATAGACTGTATCATTCTCGAATCAATCTATGTCTTGAACTCCAAGTGGACTCACTCTAATCAAATTAGCTCAATATCTCATATCGACTCATTTGGGTATGACCATACACTTAGTGGTCTCACTCTATCAAGAACCAAGATATCACTCCTGTCATATAGGAGGGATAGATCCTATCTACATCACTCACATCCCTCCGTATAATTTGTTATATACCCAGTAATCGCCTTTATAGTCCACCCAGTTACGGGTGACGTTTGACGAAGCCAAAGTATGTAACTCCTTATGTAGGGAACCATGGTGACTTCAGGTCCAAGGACTAATAGTCATACTAATAGCCACATGAGAAAGTATATGACACTCATATAACGATCCATGATACTTTCTCATGGAGGGTCATTTAGTATACATTCTTCAATGCATACCCATGTGTCAACTTGATATCTCCATATCCATGACTTGTGAGATCAAGTCATCGAGTTGACCTACATGATAGTCTCGTCGCATTAACATTGTCCCTGAATGTTAATACTTGACTAGGAATGATTAAGAGTAGTGTTCTCTATACCATCTCACTATCGATTCAACCAATTGATTGATATAGATAAGAACCTTCTACTCAAGGACACTATTATACTTAGTTATTTGGCACCAATACAAGTAATAATAATAACCAAAAACAAATGCTTTTATATACATAAGAATATGATACAATGAGTCCATACAATAATCATCATATGATTGACTCTAGGGCTCTAACTAACAATCTACCACTAGCACTAGTGCCAATCAGTGTAGGCTCTAAGGCCCAATGACCTAGTGTGACCATCATGCTTTCTCTGTGCCAAAGCCTTGGTCAAGGGATCTGCGACGTTAGCTTCTATGGGTACTATGCAAATCTTCACATCTCCTCTATCGATGATCTCTCGAATGAGATGGAAGCGCCGTAGTATGTGTTTGGTCCGCTGGTGTGAGCGAGGTTCCTTAGCCTGCGCAATTGTTTCAATGTTGTCACAATAGAGCTCAATAGGATCTGCTATGATAGGAACCACCCCAAGCTCAGTAATGAACTTGCAGATCCAAACTGCCTCCTTTGTTGCTTCTGATGCAGCAATATACTCGGTCTCTATTGTAGAATCAGCGACTGTGTCCTGCTTCAAACTCTTCCAACTCACAGCACCACCATTTATGCAAAACACGAACCTAGACTGTGATCGATAATCATCCTAGTCAGTTTGGAAGCTAGCATCACTCTAACCCTTTACAGCTAGCTCATCATCGCCTCCATATATCAAGAAATATTCTTTAGTCCTTCTCAAGTACTTAAGAATATTCTTTACCGCTATCCAGTGACTTTCACCTGGATCTGACTGGTATCTGCTCATCATGCTCAAAGCATACGAGACATCAGGACAAGTACATAGCATGTCGTACATGATAGATCCAATGGTTGAAGCATAAGGGATCTGATCCATGCGGTCTCTCCTCTCTAGAAGAGGGACTTTGAGTCTTCGAAAGACTCACACCATATGACATCGGCAGAAATACCTACTTGGAGTTCTGCATGGTAAACCGTAGTAGTACCTTGTCAATATATGTATTCTAACTTAGGCCAAGCACTCTCTTAGATCTATCTCTATAGATCTGTATGCCTAGAATATGGGCTGCTTCACCTAAGTCCTTCATTGAGAAACAATTCCCTAGCCAAGTCTTTACAGACTGTAGCTAAGGGATGTCGTTCCCAATGAGTAGTATGTCATCCACATACAATACAAGGAAGATAACTGTGCTCCCAAAAAACTTCTTGTAGACACAAGGTTCATCTTCATTCTTGATGAAACCAAACTGTTTGATCGCATCATCGAATCGAAGATTCCAGCTCCGAGAAGCTTGCTTTAGTCCATAAATGGACCTATGCAGCTTGCATACTCTGCCAGTATGCTGTGGATCTACAAAACCCTCAGGTTGTGTCATGGACACATCCTCGAGAAGGTTTCCATTCAGAAACGCGGTTTTGACATCCATCTGCCAGATCTCATAATCGTGGTATGCTGCAATAGCAAGCATGATCCGAATAGACTTAAACATCGCTACTGGAGAAAAGGTTTCATCATAGTCAATACCATGAATTTGCTTGAAACCTTTAGCTACCAGACGACCCTTATATATAAGTCCATCCATGTCAGTCTTTCTCTTAAAGACCCACTTACACCCAATGGGTTTCACCCCTTCAGGTGGATCAACCAAAGTCCATACTTGGTTGGTGTACATGGATTCCATTTCGGATCTCATGGCCTCTAGTCATTTCTCTTAATCTGGTCTCATCACAGCTTCCAGATAGGAGGTAGGCTCATCCTCAATGAGCACAACGTCATCATGGTCAGACAAGAGAAATGAATATCTCTCAGGCTGACGACATACCCTATCAGACCTACGAAGAGGTAGGTCTACTTGAACTGGTTGTTGTTCCTCAACTCCTAGTGGAACAACATCATCCACAACACTTTGTGGTTCCAGTTCAACTTCCATCGAGGCTTCAGTGCTATGGTTCACATCTTGAACTTCTTCAAGATCGAACGTACTCCCACTAGTTTTTCTAGAAATAAAGTGCTTTTCTAGAAATACCCCAGTCTTTGCCACAACTATCTCGTGTTGACTGGGAATATAGAAGTAATATCCCTTAGTTTCCTTGGGATATCCAATAAAATAACACTTATCAGATTTAGGTCCCAGTTTGTCCAAGACTTGACGTCGAACGTAAGCCTCACAACCCCAAATCCTCATAAAAGACACCTGGGCATCTCTCCCAGTCCATATCCTATATGGTGTCTTTATCATAGCCTTGGATGGAACACAGTTGAGTATGAAGGTTGCTGTGTCCAGAGCATAGCCCCAAAGAGATATAGGAAGATCTGTGTGACTCATCATAGACCGTACCATATCTAATAGGGTACGATTCCTTCTTTCGGATACACCATTCCACTGTGGTGTTCCAGGAGGAGTGAGTTGAGATAGAATCCCACACTCAGCTAGATAGTCAAGAAACTCATGGCTAAGGTATTCTCCACCTCGATCTGATCGAAGTATCTTAATACTCTTGCCAAGCTGAGTTTGTACTTCATTCTTGAATGCTTTGAACTTTTCAAAGGATTCTGACTTATGTGTCATCAAATACACATAACCATATCTACTGAAGTCATCAGTAAATGTAATGCAGTACCTATAACCACCCCTGGCAGCAACATTGAAAGGGCCACATACATCACTATGTATAAGTCCTAACAAGTCAATCGCTCTTTCACTGTGTCCACTAAAGGGAGTCTTGGTCATCTTGCCCAGTAGGCATGACTCGCATGTCTCATATGATTCGAAATCAAATGAGTCCAGTAAATCATCTTTATGGAGCTGGGATAAGCGTTTGTCATTTATATGACCTAAGCAACAGTGCCAGAGATAGGTTTGGTTCATTTCATTTGATTTGAACCTTTTGGTATTTATGTTATAGATGGGGTTCTCTAAGTCTAGAATATAGAGTCCGTTCATCAGAGGTGCACTACAATAGAACATATCATTTAAATAAACTGAACAACATTTGTTCTTTATTATAAATGAAAAACCTTTCTTGTCCAAACAAGAAACTGAAATTATGTTTTTAGTAAGAGCAGGCACATAACAACATTCATCTAGTTCCAGTACAAGCCCAGAGGGCAGAAATAGATAGTAAGTCCCTACAGCAACTGCAACAACCCGTGCTCCATTGCCTACTCGTAGGTCTATCTCGCCCTTCGTCAATGTCCTGCTATTTCTCAGCGCCTGTACATTAGTACAAATGTGAGAAGTACATCCGGTATCTAATACCCACGATAATAAATAGAGAGATTGACTTCTATAACATGTATAGCTGAAGTAGAAATCTTATTTCTCTTCTTCTTAAGATCTTCTAGGTATCCTTTGCAGTTCCTCTTCCAGTGCCCTGCCTATCCTTGATATAGTTGATGAAGATGTTCAACCATATCATAAGCACCCATCAACTCGTGTTGCTTCTGAAGCTCAGAGTTCATGGTCGCAAGCATAAGACAGGACACATCTAATGCATCATCTTGATGCTTCTGGTAATGTAACGACCCACCTTCTGGGTACTGGCTGTAAGGCCGGTCGCTACAATTTATGCTAAACTATACTGTGCGGAAAGCTGGGCTAATTAAAATTTTACTCTACTAAGGACGGATACAACTGATAAGAAAGGTCTAAAGACCTTCTTTGCTGGTGTACACATGCTAAGGAGGGGAAACTGAACATCCCAACTGAGCTAGGGACTAGAAACTAAACTTCCCAACTACCTACAGACCTGCCGATCGATCCCCAGATCGATCGGAGCTGCGGTCGTTCTGTTCCCAACTGGATCGGTCGGCAGACCGATCCAGGTGTGGCTGGATCGGTCGGCAGACCGATCCAGGTATGTCTGGATCGGTCGGCTGACCGATATAGGCACCTGGAATACTGTATCTGTCTGGATCGGTCGACTGACCGATCCAGTGGCACTGCTCAGGCCCTGATCGGTCTGGAGACCGATCAGAGTTCTGATTTCGCCCGGGAATCTGATTTCAGCACTTTCGTGTGCCAAAACCTAGGGGTTGCAAGTCCCGAATTTAGTAGAGCTACTAGGTTATCTAAACCTAGGGACCGACTATGGGAGCCCAGCCCAATGGATATCTAATCCAGTACAGTGCCAACTGAAAAGTAAAATACTGAGTATAGCTAAACTGTTCTAAATTGCTCTTTCTAGGTTATCTGAACCTAGAGCTAGGTTGTCTGAACCTAGAGGTGACTGTGGGAGCCCACCCATTGGACCGTAGTCCCATATAAGCTAGAATAAACTGATTTACTAATTTAGATGCTTCTAATGCATTCAACCGTGCTAATAAAAATGCCTAAGTTGCAATCTTTTCTAAGTTGGTTATTTAATCGAACACCTACTGCGCTTTAACTCCCCTCTCTATTAGGGAGACTACCTTTAGGCACCCAACAACATCTAAACCTCCAACTGAAGGAGAAAAGATGTGTCCGGCCCATCTAAAGGTACTCACTAAATCCCTAAACCTGCGAGGAGGGTTAAATACACCCTATGTGTCGAAAACATACGCATATAACTAAACTAATGCACAGAAAAAAAATCACACGGTAGCTATTATACTGCAGGTGAGGGGTTTCTTACCTCCGGTTCGTAATTTCTTACGATTCTATTCGCTAGAATTCCGGTGGAGATGACCTTCTCGATGATCCGCTCACGTCTTCGCGTTCCTCTCGCGGAGAAGAACCTCTTTCGTGTTGGAGTCGTCACCGAAGGATGATCCGAGAGTCCTTGGGGCTTGGGCGCCGAGAGAGGAGGAGGAAGAGGTGTGGGCGGCGGTGAGGTTTTGGAAGAGGATAGGTCACGATGAAAATAAAATAACCTCCTCACTTGATTAATTTTCCTATTTATATTAAAGACTTAATTCGTCCAACTCCAATATAAATTTTATTGGTTCCCTTTCCTTTCAGCACGACCCTGCTGGGTTCAACCGGTTACTAACATTATTCCTAAACCATAGGTCTCGGGTTCGATTCCCGCCTAAGCTATTTTGCGGTTCTTTTTATTTTTACAGCTTCCGCTACTCGGAAAATTTCGGAAAAATATCTAAAAATTCCAGAAAAATCGTAGAATATTTATAATGCAGTTTCAAGAATTTTCGGGCGTTACAATCCCCCATACCTTATAAAAAGTTCATCCTCGAACTTAGAACAATTCTGGGTACTTCTGTCTCATACTGGCTTCTGTCTCCCAAGTTGCCTCTTCTGCTGTGTGACTGTGCCAAATGACTTTGACTAATGGTACTTCCTTGTTCCACAATTTCTTAACTGCTCGGTCTATTATCTGAATAGGCCGACTATCATAGCTGAGGTCTTCGCGGATCTATACCGACTGGGGCTCAATCACCTAGGTGGCATCTGGGGTATGCTTCTTCAGCATAGAGACATGAAATACGTTGTGGACAGCTGACATTTCCTGGGGTAGCTCTAGCTCATATGCTACCTTGCCCACTCTTCTGCTGATAAGGTATGGTCCCACATATCTGGGACTTAGCTTGCCCTTCTTCCCAAAACGCATTACTCCCTTCATGGGAGCTACTCTGAGGAACACTGAATCCCCAACTGAAAACTCTAAGGGTCTGCGCCGTGTATCAGCATAGCTTTTCTGGCGGCTCTGAGCTGTCTCTATCCTCTGGCGGATCTGCTGTATAGCTGCTGTGGTATCTGCTACTAGATCTGTCTGAAGCTCTAGTTCTTTCTGTTCACCACTCTCATACCAGCAGATTGGAGATCTACACCTCCGCCCATAGAGAGCCTCATAAGGTGCCATGCCGATAGTGGCCTGATAGCTGTTGTTGTATGCAAATTCTGCTAAGCTCAGATATTTGCACCAACTTCCCTTGAAATCTAGGGCACACGCTCGGAGCATATCTTCGAGTACCTGGTTTACTCGCTCTGTCTGACCATCTGTCTGTGGATGGAATGTTGTGCTGAACTTTAACTTCGTGCCCAATGCTGACTGTACACACTCCCAGAAGTGTGATGTAAATCTGCTGTCTCTGTCTGAAATAATGGTACGTGGGACTCCATGAAGTCTGACGATCTCCTGGAGATACAACTGAGCTAGCTTCTCCATGGAGTAGGATATCTTGATAGCTAAAAAGTGGGCTGATTTAGTCAACCTGTCGACTATTACCCAGATGGCGTCAAAACCATTCGTGGTTCTGGGCAGTCCCACTATGAAATCCATAGAGATATCCTCCCACTTCCATTCTGGAATCAGATATGTAGGTGCGAACTCCTCTTGGTCGTCGATGTTCGCCTTGACCCTCGGCGGTGAGGCGGATGCTAACATATCTGGCGATGTCTCGCTTCATCCGGGCCACCAAAACGTTTCTTGGTCTTGATACATTTTGGTGGAACTTGGATGCATCACATAGGGTCCTGTGAGCCTCATCTAAAATCTGTCTCGTAGTTCCTCCCTTGGAACACAGAGTCTATCACCAAAATACAACACCCCTCTATCGGACACTCTGCTCTACTTTCTGTTCCGCTAGCCCTTGCTTGATTTTCCGAATTTCAGGGTCCTGCTCCTGCTGACTGAATATCACCAAGCAAGGTAGACTCTAAGGTCATAGTAGAGAGCTGTCCAACGATGAGTTCAAGACCGAAATCTCGATCTCCTTCGTAGGGTTGGTGACATGGTCGCTAGAGATAATAAGGTAGGGACTTTCGCTAAGTGCATCCGCTACCTTATTTGCTTTCCTGGATGGTAGAGGATGTCTATATCATAGTCTTTGACCAGCTCTAACCTGTCGCATATTCGGATCCTTCGAGTGAAGAAGTACTTGAGACTCGATGATCTAATACACTCTGCACCGAGCTCCATACAAATAATGTCTCCAAATTTTTAGAGCGAACACCATTGCTACAAGCTCAAGGTCATGAGTAGGATAATTCTTCTCATAATCCTTGAGTTGTCGGAGGCATAAGCGATCACCTTGCCGTTTTGCATCAGTGCTCCTAGTCCCGACTTAGAGGCATCACTATAGATGTCAAAGTGCTGGTGTTGTCTGGTAGAGCCAAATGGGAGCAGGTCAATCTCCTTTTCCTGTTCTCCTGATCCTCCGTCCACCGATACTTTCTTTTTAAGAGTATCGGTGGGGAGACTATCTGGAGAAGTCCTCTACAAACTTTCTGTAATATCCTGCTAATCCCGAAAGCCTCGCTGGCGTTCTTAGGTCTCTTCCAATTACTGCTTCTATCTTGCTGGGATCTATCATAATACCATCCTTTGAGATGATGTGACCCAGGAAGGACACCTGATCTAATCAAAATTCACATTTCGTGAACTTGGCGTATAGCTGGTTCTGCTGAAGGGTCTGCAATACTAGTTTTAGGTGCTCTGAATGTTCTTCCTGAGTTCCTGAATAGATAAGAATGTCATCGATAAACACAATAACAAACTTATCTAAATACTCCCTGAATACTCTTCAGGGAAGACTGCTGGGTAGTCACATACGACTCGAACCTCTGCTAGCTGTTGGTTCTTGTCCTGGCTGGCGTTGACTACATGTGCTAGGAATCCTGTACATCCTGAATCCAGTAGCTTCTGTGCTTTCATAGCTGAGAGAAGCTTCTTGGCCTTTCTCTTTGGTTCCCCACTGTATTCAAATTGCACTGCCGCTTCAGGTTGGAAGATGACTTTCTGTTTACGGCACTCTATGGTAGCACCGTACTTGATCAGAAAGTCCATTCCAAAGATAACGTCATAGTCGGTCATCTCTAGCACTATCAAATCACAAAAGAGCTCTCTGTCTGCTATAATGACCGGCACTGCTCTGAGCCAGTGCGTGGATGCCATGATCTCTCCTGAAGGTAGTGCCGTCAAAAACTGACCACTGAGTACCTCTGAGGGTATTTCTAATTTTTCGGAGAACATCAGGGCTATATATGAATGGGTTGCCCCAGTATCAAATAGAACAGTAGCATTATGCTGAAAAATGCTAATCTGACCTGTGACAACTGTCGAGGCATTGGCTACGTCCTCTCTGGTGAGTGAGTAGATCCTCGCATTCGCCATAGCTGGAGGGGCTTATAATCTGCCCTGGCTGATAAGTGGACCTTCTAGAGCAGCCTGCATCTGATATAACTGAGCTGGCTGGCCTGCATACTGAATCTGCTGTGGCTGAGGAAGGCCAGTCTTGTTCGGGCACTGCTTGGCCATGTGCCCTTCTTGTCCACATTCAAAGCATCCTCGTGTGCCCTTGCGACAAACCCCTGGGTGGAATTTTCCACAAGTAGCACACTTTGGATAACTGGGTCGCTTGCTAGATGGTCCTCCTTTTGGGTCACTGCCTGATTTGCGCTTGCTGTTGGAGTTCCCTTTCCAGTTAGAGCTGTGGCCTTGCTGTTTCTGAGTGTGAGAGTTTCCTTGGCCTTTGGACTCTGAGGAGACTTGCTTCTGCTGCTTTATGCTATTCTGGTCAAGCACCGCTCACTAACTCCTCTGTGGTTTGTGACCTATGTATGCCACCAGCCACGTTCACTGCTATCTCTGGCCTCAGCATCTTGAGCATCAACCGGATTCGTTCCTTCTCTGTGCTAACTAGCTCTGGGCATAGACGAGCCAACCTGTTGAATTTCTTCACGGCTTCCTCAACTGAAAGGTTGCCCTGACGAAACTCAGTGAACTCGTCATAGTGGCGGTTTGTAACCCGTATGTGAAAGAACTCCTCGAAGAATTCCTTCTCGAAGTCAGCCCATGACATCTGGTTCACTGGGCGCTTCGTTCTGATTCTTTCCCACCACATGCGTGCGTCTCCTGTCAGGCAGAAGGAGGCACACTTCACCTTCTCGTGTTCTGGCCAGTCCAGAAGCTCCATCGTGCTCTCCAGTGTTTTGAACCAGGCTTGTGCATCCCATGGTTCACTAGTGCCTGAGAAGTTCTCTGGCTTGACTCGCTGCCACTGGATCAGATAGGCTTCCTTTCTTGGCTCAACTGCTGGGGCTGCTGGTGCTGGTGCTGGTGCTGGTGCTGTAGGCTGAGCTGGTGGAACCTCTAAGACTACCGGAGTCGTCAAATTCGGTTCCGGGGTGACTGTGGGGGTACTCTGCTGATTAGCCTTTAAGGTGGCTATTTCTGTTGCTGTTCAGCTAGCTGCTGCTGTAATTGAGCCACCAATGCTGTAAGGTCTGGAGGAGGCACTTTTGGGGCTCAGTAGCTAGTGCCCTTCTAGCTGGGCGTCCTCGTGCCATTTCTAAAGACGTAGAGAACATAACATAACTAATGTAATCACGGTTATATAACTACTAATGTCATGTTTAAAACTATCACATACTAACAAGCGGTAGGCATATAACTATAATAACAAAACAAGGAGCATAAATAAAGTAGAGGTATTCTTACTTAGAAGCTGGGTTCAATGTTGATGTGTGTGTAGGAAGTATGGAAACTGCTCTGAGGCACTGGCTGTAAGGCCGGTCGCTACAATTTATGCTAAACTATACTGTGGAAAGGTGGGCTAATTAAAATTTTACTCTACTAAGGACGGATACAATCGATAAGAAAGGTCTAAAGACCTTCTTTGCTGGTGTACACATGCTAAGGAGGAACATCCCAACCGAGCTAGGGACTAGAAACTAAACTTCCCAACTACCTAGGACGAGATCCCGGATCGATTCGGTCGGGGGCCGATCCGAACAGAAAACTCTGAACGCCATCTTGTATCGTCTTTGGGTCTATCGGTGACCAATCCGTGAGGAGGCAGTATCATGCGGATCGGTCGGTGGCCGATCCAGATGCATTCTCAGGGCCCGATCGGTCCGGAGACCGATCGAGTTCGATTCATGGAATCGATTTGACACTTTGGCGTGCCAAAACCTCACACAACAACTCTAAACCAATGCAAATCACACTAATATAAAACTACTAACATTCTAAACCTGGCATACTACATAGTGCATGGTTTACTATCTCATAACACTTAACAATCAAAACTGAATAATGAAAACTAAAAACGCAAAGTGCTAATACTGAAGTAAAACTGTTTAGATCCCAAAGATCTTTATTCCAACTCCTGCCCACACACATCTTGATAGCATTGCCCTCCAGCCTCCACTACTGATCCACTTTTCCTTTACCTTTATCTGCAGTATAAGAAAAGTAGTATCTATAAGCTAAAAAGCTTAGTAAGAAACCATCTACCTCACAAAACATGCAACGATGCAAATATGATTTTAAATCATGCTGTTTAAAACATATGCTGGATATACTGAATAAACTAAGCATGACATGGCATATAAGCATACAATCATGACATATCTAAAGCTGAATATAAAGTCATCATGCATATTCACAGGGAAAAACTAAGCTGATACTAAGAACTGAGCTACGCTAATACTGAGCTACTGCTAGAACTGTACTGAATTCACGAACTAATTTGTGAAAGGTTGAAAACCGTATACATATAATAAGTGAAAATACTAAACATGCTGCTGAGGGGCCCGGCAACTGTACGTGCTATGCGCGCATCTCTAACTAGACCCGGGGTTGCAAGTCCCGAATTTAGTACTAGGGACCGACTATGGGAGCCCAGCCCAATGGATATCTAATCCAGTACAGTGCCAACTGAAAAGTAAAATACTGAGTATAGCTAAACTGTTCTAAATTGCTCTTTCTAGGTTATCTGAACCTAGAGCTAGGTTGTCTGAACCTAGAGGCGACTGTGGGAGCCCACCCATTGGACCGTAGTCCCATATAAGCTAGAATAAACTGATTTACTAATTTAGATGCTTCTAATGCATTCAACCGTGCTAATAAAAATGCCTAAGTTGCATTCTTTTCTAAGCTGGTTATTTAATCGAACACCTATTGCGCTTTAACTCCCCTCTCTATTAGGGAGACTACCTTTAGGCACCCAACAGCATCTAAACCTCCAATTGAAGGAGAAAAGATGTGTCCGACCCATCTAAAGGTACTCACTAAATCCCTAAACCTGCGAGGAGGGTTAAATACACCCTATGTGTCGAAAACATACGCATATAACTAAACTAATGCACAGAAAAAAAATCACACGGTAGCTATTATACTGCAGGTGAGGGGTTTCTTACCTCCGGTTCGTAATTTCTTACGATTCTATTCGCTAGAATTCCGATGGAGATGACCTTCTCGATGATCCGCTCACGTCTTCGCGTTCCTCTCACGGAGAAGAACCTCTTTCGTGTTGGAGTCGTCACCGGAGGATGATCCGAGAGTCCTTGGGTCTTGGGCGCCGAGAGAGGAGGAGGAAGAGGTGTGGGCGGCGGTGAGGTTTTGGAAGAGGATAGGTCACGGTGAAAATAAAATAACCTCCTCACTTGATTAATTTTCCTATTTATATTAAAGACTTAATTCGTCCAACTCCAATATAAATTTTATTGGTTCCCTTTCCTTTCAGCACGACCCTGCTGGGTTCAACCGGTTACTAACATTATCCTTAAACCATAGGTCTCGAGTTCGATTCCCGCCTAAGCTATTTTGCGGTTCTATTTATTTTTGCTGCTTCCGCTACTTGGAAAATTCCGGAAAAATATCTAAAAATTCCAGAAAAATCGTAGAATATTTATAATGCAGTTTCGAGAATTTTTGGGCGTTACAGGTAAGCATCACGATCAGCTCGTGTGGCAGTGGCAGGAGGTGCCGCGGGAATGGGCTGCTCCAGGACGTATAGTTTTCGTTCTGTGTGAGAACAATTCTCAGGTTCTTGTACCAGTCCAGGAAGTTAGCTTCGTTGAGCCTGTCCTTCTCAAGGACAGAACGCAGGGAGAAGGAGTTCGTGTTTGACGACATGGTAATCTACAATAGAAAAATGAAGAAAATAAATATCATATTCCAATTATTATTTAATTAGGCCTTTAATTAAACGATGCTCCCACTGAATTATAGAACTTTTGTAGAACCAAGTCAGGGATGTGGTCAAACCACACTTACTAGATTCTTACCAACTAGCTATAATTTTTGTAGGACAAAATCCACATCATACTACGCCTTGAGTTAGCTTTGGCTAAATCGCCCAAGACTTAGTATGATCGGTAGGTAACTAATTACCAATTACATCTCTATGCAACTCTTGTTTATAGGATCAAGATCTGCATGTATATTAAAACTTGAGTTAGCTTTGGCTAAATCACCCAAGAGTTAATATAAATGTGATTTTGTCCTATCTACCAACCATTGGAAAATGTCTATAGTTAAATCTGATCCAATTGAGTTTAACTAGTTTTACTCAATCTAATTGAGTTTGTACTCACCCATGCGTTGATAGGCGGGACCAAGATTGTCCCTCTGCACCCTCCCAAGATAATATGTGTTGCTCTGCTTTGGCAGATTCAACAACAACATGTGATTGAGGTAGTGATGGGTATCACGGCATGGTAGGCATTTTGAGTTGATTCGATTATGATCTAATCTAATCGAGGATGTGTATCAAATACGCATAAAGGCACTAATTTCAATAAATTAGCATGCATCACATATAAGAGCAATGATATATATATATATATATATATATATATATATATATATATATATACATACATATATTAATTAACTATTTAATTAAATTGTGATGAGATCATGGCCCTACTATGATCTTCTCAAGCCAATGAGAAGATCGGATGGTCAACCTAGGGTTAACCGCTTCATCAAGCGCCTTCTTTGACCACCATGTGTTGACTTCAATCTCCTCGTAACTCCTCCTTGAATGGACCTTCCACGGCTTCAATTTTGTACATTACAAATGTGAAACTCGAGTTACATTCAAGTCTAAAACTATTTTACAACCAGAATATAAAAGAGAGGGCACGACACGCAGGTCGCGTAATAAATACAACACGCACAACACAAAGATGGCGCGCAGGCCATATTATGAATTACAACACATTATTAACCAATCGTATTGGGTCTTTTGGGCCATGATCATCACAACATCACACATAATTCTAAATTATGTATTTTATATAAATTTCTATAATTTTACTACTATTTTATCTATTTTATGAGTTACAACTTCCCGGCGGTTCCGATTAGCGATTTTCGGGCGCAATCGCGGAACAAAGCACTTGCGGGGTTAGGGGCAGCACCCCTACTCGCGATATAACCATCGCGAGTGTTCCTAAGCGATCCTACAGCGCCTTAAGTCACTTTCCCAAACAAAATAAATTTGTTTGGGCGAGACCTTGCCGTTTCAGAAGGTTTTTCTCGGTCGTCGAAGCCTACAAGTGACCAAACACTTGTTGCTTCGCTTCTACGAGAAAAATACTCATAAAAAACCATAAAATTAGTAAAATCACAGAGACTTACAGAAATGAAACTTTTTCATAAAACAAAAATAGAAACAAGTACAAGTTCGCACGTGGCTCTGATACCACTGTTAGCGATTTGAGCCGCAAAAACCGCTTTTTGCGTTGCGGAAACCCCGAATGCTAGCCACGGATCTGTGCGAAAAATTAATAAAATTCTTGTACTTATTTCCTACTCTAGATCGATCTACTTTAGATCTACATGGTGAGTGTTATACCTTTGAAGCGAAGCCCTTCGCAAATCCCGCTCGTCCAAGGTCCTTCGGATCTCGAGTGTGTTCAAGCGTACACACCTCTAGTAGTATCCACACGAACAAGAAGTGTTCTCTAACACTCAAGGATGGAGAAGAGAGCACCACAAGTGTGCTAGCACTCCCTAGGGCTCTCGGGTGGGATTGGAAGAAAGGTAGGAGAAAAGAGAAAGATATAATCTCAAACGCTCCTCTTATTTTTCTATGTGACTATCTCTCTACCTTTCTTCTTGGATAAACTCACTAACTTTCTTGTCTTGCTTGGAGCTCTCGGCCAAGAGAGGAGAAGGTGTTAGCTAGAGCCCTAGAGCCGATCATTTGATGATTGTATTTTGGACTTATTGTATCATATTCTATATAAATAAAGACATTTGGTTTTTGGTTGTTATACTTACTTGTATTGGTGCCAAATAAACTAAGTATAATAACGTCCTTGAGTAGAAGGTTTTTACCTATATCAATCGATTGGTTGAATCGATAGTGAGATGATATAGGGAACACTACTCTTAATCATTCCTAGTCGAGTATTAACATTCAGGGACAATGTTAATGCAATAAGACTAGCATGTAGGTCAACTCGATGACTTGATCTCACAAGTCATGGATATGGAGATATCAAGTTGACACATGGGTATGCATTGGAGAATGTATACTGAATGACCCGCCATAAGAAAGTATCATGGATCATTATATGAGTGTCATATACTTCCTCATGTGGCTATTAGTATGACTATTAGTCTTTAGACCTGAAGTCACCATGGTTCCCTACATAAGGAGTTATGTACTTTAGTTTCGTCAAACGTCACCCGTAACTGGGTGGACTATAAAGGCGATTACTGGGTATGTAACAAATTATGCGGAGGGATGTGAGTGAAGTAGATGGGATCTATCCCTCCCATACGACGGGAGTGACATCGGTATTCTTGATAGAGTGAGACCACTAAGTGCATGGCCATGCCCAAATGAGTCAATATGAGATATTGAGCTCATTTGATCGAGTGAGTCTACTTGGAGTTCAAGATTTAGATTGATTAGAGGATGACATGGTCTATGCCTCACATTGATCAATCTAGATGTCTAGGATAGAAGGACACTTGTCATATATTGTGAGGAGTCACAATTAGTAGTCATAAGGTGATGTTGGATCTCAACATTCTTGTAACTTGGGTAGCAATGATGTATTGCTAGATGCCGCTCATTGCTTATGTTTTTAAAGGAGTTTAGAAACATTGCCAACGTTACAAGAACCTATTGGGTCACACACAAAGAACAAGTGGATGGAGATTAGGTTCATAGGATGAACCAATTGGATTAGGTTCATATGATGCACCAAAGATTGGATTTGGATTAATTCAAATTAGACTTATTGAGTTAGACTCAATTAGATTCAATTATTGAATGAGTCTAATTTAAATTTGATTCATTGAGTCAATTTATATTAATGAATTGAGATTCATTAAATTAAAGTTGACTTGAATCAAAGGTTGGATTTAACTCACAAAGGAAGAGAATTGGTCAATTTTGACTTGACCAAATGGAAGTTGAAACATCAAGTTTGACTTGATGTATTGCCACATCATGAAGGTTGACTCATCCTACATGGCATGACTAACCATGCCACATCATCTCCACATCATCAAGGGAGATCAAGAGGTTACACTCCTCCATTTAATGTGGCCGACCACATTAAATGAGGAGTTACTCATGTGTGGCCGGCCACATAAAGAAAAGGGAGTTTTCATTTTTGTGGTATTGATTCGTGGTGTTGAATGCTTCTTCTTCCTTGGTCTTTCTTCCTCCTTGCTGTTGTTGCCGTGAGCTTTCATGGAAGGAGAAAGTGTGTGAGTTGTGTTCCAAGAGAATAAGGGAAAGTGAAGGTCACAAAGGAGGATACTACTAGTGAGTGTATAAGATTCCTTTTTGCTTTCTCTCTTTTCTCTCTTTTAAATCCTACCCGAGAGCCCAAGAATTGCTAGCACACTTGTGGTGCTCTCTTCTCCATCCTTGAGTGTTAGAGAACACTTCTTGTTCGTGTGGATATCACTAGAGAGTTGTCTACGTTGACAACTTCGAGATCCGGCGTACCGTTGGACGAGCGGGATTTGCGAGGGCACGCTTCAAAGGTATAAAATATTTTTCCTTTGTAGATCTACTGTAGATCATAGTTTGAAACTCGTACTCATATTTTTGAAATCTATCCTTCGCACGAGATCCAGTGGCATTGGGTGATTCGGGGTTTCCGCGACGCGAAAAGCGGTTTTCGTGGCCCGAAAAACCCAACAGTGGTATCAGAGCCACGTGTGAAGCTTGTACGAGTTTAGTTTTTGTTTTTATGAAAAAAATTCAGTTCTGTGATATTCTATAATTTTATGGTTTTTAGAGTTTTTATGGGTATTTTTCTCGTAGAAGCGAAGCACAAGTGTTTCGGCACTTATAGGCTTCGACTACCGAGAAGAATTTTTCAAAACGGCAAAGTTTCTCCCCAAAAATTTTTGGGACAGCGGGCTAAGACGCTATTGGATCGCTTAGGAGCAACTCGCAATGGTTAGATCGCGGGTAGGGGTACTGCCCCTAACCCCGCAAGGGGATTTGCTCCGCGATTGCGCCCGAAATCGCTAATCGGGACCGCCGGAAAAAATTTACTCATAAAATCTGTAAAATTATAAAAAAAATTACAGAAAATTATAGAAATATATAATTTTTAATTATATATTAATTTTCTGATAGTCATGGCCCAAACGACCCAAATTGGATTTGGAAATGTGTTGTAATTCATAATACGGCCTGCGTGCCGTTATGTGATGTGCGTGCTGTATTTATTTTATTTTCACGGCCTGCGCGTCGTGCCTTTCTCTTATATTCTGGTTGTAAATTAGATTTAGACTCAAATGTAACTCGAGTTTCAAAATTGTAATGTAATTTTGAAGCGGTGGAAGGTCCACACGAGACGGAGTTACGAGGAGGGCGCGAGCAACACAAGGTGGTCAAAGGAATTAAGAAGCTTGAGAAGCTGTTGACCTTTGGTTGACCATCCGATCTTCTCATTGGCTTGAGAAGATCGTAGTAGGGTCATGACACAATCACAAAATAATTTAATTAATTGCTTATATGTATATGATGTATGTTTAATTAAGTAGTTAATTAGTGCCTAGTGATTAGATTAGATCTAAATCATGCACATGATGCACCCTTCGATTAGATTAGATCTATCGAGTATATGATACGCATCATCGTTTAGATTAGATCTAAAACGCGTCAACTCGTAATGCCTACCATGCCCTGATACCTACCACTACCTCGATCGCATGTTGTTGTTGAATCTGCCAAAGCAGAGCAACACATACTATCTTGGTAGGGTACGGAGGGACAATCTTGGTCTCGCCTATCAACGCATGGGTGAGTACAACTCAATTAGATTGAGTATTCCTAGTTAACTCGGTTGGATCGAGTATAACTATAGGCATTCTTCCAACGGTTGGAAAGATAGGTCAAAATCACATATATATTAACTCTCGAGCGTATTAGCCAAAGCTAACTCAAGTTTTAATATAAATGCGGATATTGATCCTATAAACAAGAGTTGCATAGAGATGTAATTGGTAATCGTTACCTATCGATCATACTAAATCTTGGGCGTATTAGCCAAAGCTAACTCAAGGGTTAGTATGATGTGGATCTTGTCCCACATGAATTATAGAATTCAGTGGGAGCATCATTTAGTTAAAGGCCTAATTAAATGATTAAGAATATGATACTTATTTCTGCATTTATTTCTGTTGTAGAATTGCCATGACATCAAATACGAACACTTTCTCTCTGCGATCTGTCCTTAAGAAGGACAAGCTCAACGGAGCAAATTTCCTGGACTGGTATAGGAATCTGAGAATAGTTCTCACTCAGGAACGTAAACTGTACGTTCTGGAGCAGCCCGCGAGCTGACCGTGATGCTTACAAGAAGCATCAAGATGACGCATTAGATGTGTCCTATCTTATGCTCGCGACCATGAACTCTGAGCTTTAGAAGCAACATGAGTTGATGGGCGCTTACGATATAGTTAAACATCTTTGTCACCTATATCAAGGACAAGCAAGGCACTGGAAGAGGAACTCCAATGAATACCTGGAAGATCTTAAGAAGAAGAGAAATAAGATTTCTACTTCAGGTATACATGTTATAGAAGTCAACCTCTCTATTTCTTCATCGTGGGTATTAGATACCGGATGTGCTTCACACATTTGTACTAATGTACAAGCGCTGAGGAATAGCAGGGCATTGACGAAGGGTGAGATAGACCTACGAGTAGGAAATGGAGCACGGGTTGCTGCTATTGCTGTAGGAACTTACCATCTATCTCTACCCTCTGGGCTTGTACTAGAATTAGATGATTGTTGTTATGTGCCTACCTTGACTAAGAACATAATTTCAGTTTCTTGTTTGGACAAGAAAGGATTTTTGTTTATAATAAAGAACAAATGTTGTTCCGTCTATTTAAACGATATGTTCTATTGTAGTGCACCTCTGATAAACGGACTCTATATTCTAGACCTTGAGAGTCATATCTATAACATCAATACCAAGAGGTTCAAGTCAAATGACATGAACCAAACCTACCTCTAGCACTGTCGCTTAGGTCATATAAATGACAAGCGCTTATCCCAGCTCCATAAGGATGGTTTGCTGGGCTCATTTGATTTAGAATCATATGAGATATGCGAGTCATGCCTACGAGGCAAGATGACAAAGACTCCCTTTAGTGGGCACAGCGAAAGAGCGACTGATTTGTTAGGACTCATACATAGTGATGTATGTGGCCCTTTCAATGTCGCTGCTAGAGTTGGTTTCATGATTTCAGTAGATATGATTATGTGTACTTGATGACACATAAGTCTGAATCCTTTGAAAAGTTCAAAGAATTCAAGAATGAAGTACAGAACCAGCTTGGCAAGAGTATTAAGATACTTCGATCCGATCGCGGTGGAGAATACCTTAGCCATGAGTTTCGTGACTATCTAGCAGAGTGTGGGATCCTATCCCAACTCACTCCTCCTGGAACACAACAGTGGAATGGTGTATCCGAAAGGAGGAATCGTACCCTATTAGATATGGTGCGATCGATGATGAGTCACACAGATCTTTCGACATACCTTTGGGGCTATGCTCTAGACACGGCAGCTTTTATACTCAACCGAGTTCCATCCAAGGCCGTGATAAAGACACCATATAGGATATAGGCTGGGAGAGATGCCCAGGTGTCTTTCATGAGGATTTGGGGTTGTGAGGCTTACATTAGACGTCAAGTCTCAGACAAGTTAGGACCCAAATCCGACAAGTGCTGCTTTTTTGGATATCCCAAGGAAACTAAGGGATATTATTTCTACATTCCCAGTCAGCACAAGGTAGTTGTGGCAAAGACTGGGGTTTTTCTAGAAAGACTAGTGGGAGCGCGTTCGATCTTGAAGAAGTTCAAGATGAGAACAATAGCACTGATGCCTCGATGGAAATTGAACTGGAACCACAAAGTGTTGTGGATGATGTTGTTCCACAAGGAGTTGAGGAACAACAACCAGTTCAAGTAGACATACCTCTTCGCAGGTCTGATAGGGTGAGCCTGAGAGATACTCATTTCTCTTGTCTGACCATGATGACGTTATGCTCATAGAGGATGAGCCTACCACCTATCAGGAAGCTGTGATGAGACCAGATTCCGAGAAATGGCTAGAGGCCATGAGATCCGAGATGGAATCCATGTACACCAACCAAGTATGAACTTTGGTTGATCCATCTGAAGGGGTAAAACCCATTGGGTGCAAGGGGGTCTTTAAGAGAAAGACTGACATGGATGGACTTATCTATAAGGGTCACTTGGTAGCTAAAGGTTTCAAGCAGATTCATGGTATTGACTATGATGAAACCTTTTCTCTAGTAGCGATGTTTAAGTCCATTCGGATCATGCTTGCTATTGCAGCTTACCACGATTACGAGATTTGGTAGATGGACGTCAAAACCGCGTTTCTGAATGGAAACCTACTTGAGGATGTGTACATGACACAACCTGAGGGTTTTGTAGATCCAAAGCATACTAGCAGAGTATGCAAGCTGCATAGGTCCATTTATGGACTAAAGCAAGCTTCTCGAAGCTAGAATCTTCGATTCAATGATGCGATCAAACAGTTTGGTTTCATCAAGAACGAAGATGAGCCTTGTGTCTACAAGAAGGTTGTAGGGGACATAGTTGTCTTCCTTATATTGTATGTGGATGACATACTGCTCATTGGGAAGGACATCCCTATGCTACAGTCTGTCAAGACTTGGCTAGGGACTTGTTTCTCAATGAAGGACTTAGGTGAAGTATCCCGCATTCTAGGGATACAGATCTATAGAGATAGATCTAAGAGATTGCTTGGCCTAAGTCAGAGTGCATACATTGACAAGGTACTCCTTTGGTTTGCCATGCAGAACTCCAAGAAGGGATTTCTGCCGATGTCACATGGCGTGAGTCTTTCGAAGACTCAAGGTCCCTCTTCTAGAGAGGAGAGAGACCGCATGGATCAGATCCCTTATGCCTCAGCCATAGGATCGATCATGTACGCCATGCTATGTACTCGACCTGATGTCGAGCAGATACCAGTCAGATCCGGTGAAAGTCACTGAATAGCGGTCAAGAATATTCTTAAGTACTTAAGAAGGACTAAAGAATATTTCTTGATATATGGAGGCAATGATGAGCTAGGCGTAAAGGGTTACAGTGATGCTAGCTGATCAGGATGACTATAGATCGCAATCGGGGTTCGTATTTTGTATTAATGGTGGTGCTGTGAGTTGAAGAGTACACAGTAGGTGATTCTACAACAGAGGCCGAGTACATTGCTGCATCAGGCAAAGGAGGCAGTTTGGATCGGCAAGTTCATCACTGAACTTGGTTCCTAGCATTGCTGACCCCATTGAGTTCTATTGTGACAACAATGGAGCTATAGCAGAGGGAAGCTCACACCAGTGAACCAAACACATACTACGGCGCCATCTCATTCGAGAGATCATCGAGAGAGGAGATGTGAAGATTTCTAGAGGCTAACATCGCAGATCCCTTGACCAAGGCTTTGGCACATAGGAAGCATGATGGTCACACTAGGTCATTGGGGCTTAGAGCCTACACTGATTGGCACTAGTGCTAGTGGGAGATTGTTAGCTAGAGCCCTAGAGCCAATCATTTGATGATTGTATTTTGGACTTATTGTATCATATTCTATATAAAGAAAGGCATTTAGTTTTTGGTTGTTATACTTACTTGTATTGGTGCCAAATAAACTAAGTATAATAATGTCCTTGAGTAGAAGGTTCTTACCTATATCAATCGATTGGTTGAATCGATAATGAGATGATATAGGGAACACTACTCTTAATCATTTCTAGTCGAGTATTAACATTCAGGGACAATGTTAATGCAATAAGACTAGCATGTAGGTCAACTCGATGACTTGATCTCACAAGTCATGGATATGGAGATATCAAGTTGACACATGGGTATGCATTGGAGAATGTATACTGAATGACCTGCCATGAGAAAGTATCATGGATCGTTATATGAGTGTCATATACTTCCTCATGTGGATATTAGTATGACTATTAGTCCTTAGACCTGAAGTCACCATGGTTCCCTACATAAGGAGTTATGTACTTTAATTTCGTCAAACGTCACCCGTAACTAGGTGGACTATAAAGGCGATTACTGGGTATGTAACAAATTATGCGGAGGAATGTAAGTGATGTAGATGGGATCTATCCCTCCCATATGACGGGAGTGACATCGGTATTCTTGATAGAGTGAGACCACTAAGTGCATGACCATGCCCAAATGAGTCAATATGAGATATTAAGCTCATTTGATCGAGTGAGTCTACTTGGAGTTCAAGATTTAGATTGATTAGAGGATGACACGGTCTATGCCTCACATTGATCAATCTAGATGTCTAGGATAGAAAGACACTTGTCATATATTGTGAGGAGTCACAATTAGTAGTCACAAGGTGATGTTGGATCTCAACATTCTTGTAACTTGGGTAGCAATGATGTATTTCTAGATGCCGCTCATTGCTTATGTTTTTAAAGGAGTTTAGAAACATTGCCAACGTTACAAGAACCTATTGGGTCACACACAAAGAACAAGTGGATGGAGATTAGGTTCATAGGATGAACCAATTGGATTAGGTTCATATGATGCACCAAAGATTGGATTTGGATTAATTCAAATTAGACTTATTGAGTTAGACTTAATTAGATTCAATTGTTGAATGAGTCTAATTTAAATTTGATTCATTGAGTCAATTTATATTAATGAATTGAGATTCATTAAATTAAAGTTGACTTGAATCAAAGGTTGGATTTAACTCACAAAGGAAGAGAATTGGTCAATTTTGACTTGACCAAATGGAAGTTGAAACATCAAGTTTGACTTGATGTATTGCCACATCATGAAGGTTGACTCATCCTACATGGCATGACTAACCATGCCACATCATCTCCACATCATCAAGGGAGATCAAGAGGTTACACTCCTCCATTTAATGTGGCCGGCCACATTAAATGAGGAGTTACTCATGTGTGGCCGGCCACATAAAGAAAAGGGAGTTTTCATTTTTGTGGTATTGATTTTGTGGTGTTGAATGCTTCTTCTTCCTTGGTCTTTCTTCCTCCTTGCTGTTGTTACCGTGAGCTTTCATGGAAGGAGAAGGTGTGTGAGTTGTGTTCCAAGAGAATTAGGGAAAGTGAAGGTCACAAAGGAGGATACTACTAGTGAGTGTATAAGATTCCTTTTTGCTTTCTCTCTTTTCTCTCTTTTAAATCCTACCTGAGAGCCCAAGAAGTGCTAGCACACTTGTGGTGCTCTCTTCTCCATCCTTGAGTGTTAGAGAACACTTCTTGTTCGTATGAATATCACTAGAGAGTTATCTACGTTGACAACTTAGCGAGGGCACGCTTCAAAGGTATAAAATGTTTTTCCTTTGTAGATCTACTGTAGATCATAGTTTGAAACTCGTACTCGTATTTTTGAAATCTATCCTTCGCACGAGATCCAGTGGCATTGGTGATTCGGGGTTTTCGCGACGTGAAAAGCGGTTTTCGTGGCCCGAAAAACCCAACAGAAGGAGCAAGGAAGAAGTAAGTAAGATGATACAAAATGAATGAATTAATTCAATGCCTATGAATCTTCCATTCATATGGCCGACCACACAAGGAATGCAATTAATTGCATTCAATGAATCTTAATGCATTCATTTAGGCGGCCAATGAATCTTCCATTCATATGGTCGGCCACACTAGAAATCTTGCTCTCCCTTGATGATTTGGCAAGGATATGTTGGCTAGCCATGCTATGTAGGATAAGTTATCCTTCATGAGGTGGCATCAAGTCAAACTTGATATTTCCACTTCCATATGGTCAAGTCAAACTTGATCACTCATCTTCCTTGGTGAGTTAAATCCAACCTAATTGAGTCTAACTCAAAAAGCCTAAATTAGATTACTCTTAATCTAATTTTTGATTCATCACATGAACCTAATCCAATTAGTTCATCATATGAACCTAATTTCCATTCACTTGTTCTTTGTGTGTGACCCAATAGGTTCTTGCAATGTTGGCAATATTTCTAAATCTTATTTAGAAACATAAGCAATGAGCGGCATCTAGCAATACATCATTGCTACCCAAGTTGTAAGAATGTTGAGATCCAACATTACCTTCGTGACTACTAATTGTGACTCTCACAATATGTGACAATGTCCTTCTATCCACGATATCTAGATTGATCAAATGAAGCATAGACCGTGTCATCCTCGAATCAATCTATGTCTTGAACTCCAAGTAGACTCACTCTAATCAAATGAGCTCAATATCTCATATCGACTCATTTGGGCATGGCCATGCACTTAGTGGTCTCACTCTATCAAGAACCAAGATATCACTCCTGTCATATAGGAGGGATAGATCCTATCTACAGCACTCACATACCTCCGTATAATTTGTTACATATCCAGTAATCACCTTTATAGTCCACCCAATTACGGGTGACGTTTGACGAAGCCAAAGTATGTAACTCCTTATGTAGGGAACCATGGTGACTTCAGGTCCAAGGACTAATAGTCATACTGATAGCCACATGAGAAAGTATATGACACTCATATAACAATCCATGATACTTTCTCATGGCGGGTTATTCAGTATACATTCTTTAATGCATACCCATGTGTCAACTTGATATATCCATATCCATGACTTGTGAGATCAAGTCATCGAGTTAACCTACATGCTAGTCTCGTCGCATTAACATTGTCCCTGAATGTTAATACTTGACTAGGAATGATTAAGAGTAGTGTTCTCTATACCATCTCACTATCGATTCAACCAATCGATTGATATAGATAAGAACCTTCTACTTAAGGACGCTATTATACTTAGTTATTTGACACCAATACAAGTAAGTATAATAACCAAAAACAAATCCCTTTATATACATAAGAATATGATACAATGAGTCCATACAATAATCATCATATGATTGGCTATAGAGCTCTAACTAACAAAAATGTATGCTGCCAATAAATATTATAAAATTTTAACAACATGCAATGTGCGTTGTTAATAGTCTTGAAAATTTTCTAATGCTATATGCCGAAACATCTAACCTCCCTAATTATTTTTCGCTAAAACTTTTCACACAGAAACCCCCCAAAATTATTTTTTCGCCAAATATCCTCACGCCAGAAACCCTCCCACGAACCATTTTCTTCATGCAGAAACCTTAAATCGCAGCCTCCTCACGCACTACAACAAAAATAGTTTTTCATAGTTTGTTATTAACAACACACATTAAAAGCATGCAATTAATAGTATTATTAATACCGTGCATGTTGATGTGCACTGTTAATAGTATCAACTTGAAAAAAAAATTACATCTAGGTATTAACAATGCACATTAAAAGCACATTGTTAATACTATTTAATAATGACGTGCTTGTTAACATGCACTGTAAATATTTAATAACAATGATGGTGTGTAAGAACAGGCATGCTGTGAATATTTTTGTTTATTATCAACAACATGCGGCATGCTATTAATCGATAGTTAAAAAAAATTAAAGGAAAAGCAAAAGTACATTAAAACAAAGTTAAGTCAAAAAAACATAAGAAGATTAAATAAAAGAAACATGATAAAAAACGTAATTGTTGGTTAAAAAGGCAAGTAAAAAAAATTAAAGCTAAGTTAAAAAAACACAAGAAGTAAAAAAAACACGATTAAAAGAATACACAATCATAAGATAAAAAACACCGAAGCAGTCATTGCAACAACACTCTGCCTCTCTACAACAGTTCTCTGCCTCTTTGCACTCATCGATGCCAGACTCCTCTCTACCTCTCTGTACTCACCACTACCGGCCATAGGACTCCTCTTTGCCTCTCCGCACTCACTGTCACTGGCCGCAGGACTCCTCTCTGCCTCTCCACACTCACCATCGTTGGCCACAAGACTTCCATCTCTCTGCATCATAGGACCACAACAATAGTAAGCAGGCTCTCCACAGACTACTTCATACTCTGCATCAAGCCAATAGCTAAAAGCCCAAGGTAACCCCAATTTCTGAGTCCTTAAACTTATTTGGGAGACACTGCTTGATGATTCCGCTATTTATGAACTTTGTTTGGCTTTGATTTTTCTTGTCTAAGATAAGATTCTTGTTATTAGTTATACATTGTGTTGGTACAGAGAGTACCAGATGATCAAACTTGTGTTTTGATTATGGCAAAGGATTCAAAGTTAAGGTTACTTATTATCTAATAAGTATGATTGAGCTTGCAGGAAAGTCCTAAGTGTTCTTAGGCAAAAAGTCCTAGTGGATTCTAGGTAGGTGAAAAACCCTAAGGGGAGGTAACCTTAGGTCCTAGGGAGTGGTAACCCTAGGTTATGGAAAGTCCTAGTTGTGGTTAGGCAGCGAAGTCATGGCGGATCAAGGATGTTGGGAGAAATCCTAGACTCAAGGACTCTAGGTGAAAATCCTGGGGGTCGCGGACTAGGTGGAAGACTGGATGGGTCATGGATCAGACGTTCAGCATGAAGCCCTGAAGTTTCAGACGTTGAGCAAAAGTCTAGGCGGTCTGGAGGACAGTGTTGGTACGAGTATTATCAGATGATTGAACCAGTGTTTTGATAATGGAAAAGGGTTCAAAGTTAAGTTGTCTTGTGATCTAACAAGTGTTGAACAAAGTGTATAGGAAAGTCCTAAGTATACTTAGGCAAAAGTCCTAGTGATTCTAGGCAGGTAGAAAACCCTAGGGGGTGGTAACCCTAGGTGAAAAGTTTTAGCAGGTCGAGCACTTTGGACGAAGCCCTAGAGTCAACGACTCTAGGTGAAAGTCCTGGTGGTCATGAACCAAGTGGAAGACTGCACGGGTCGGGGATCAGACGTCTAGCGGAAAAGTCCTGAAGACTCAGACACTGAGCAAAAGTCCAGTCGGTCTGGAGGACCGGCCTAGCAAAAGGTAAACTCTCCTAAGAGGAGTAGGTGAGGACACGTTCCCTAATGATGGAATAGTAGGCGTCGATTCGACCTAGAGTTTCAATGAAATTCAAAGTCTGAACCAGAGAATCTGGAGACTGTCAAAATAATTTATTATTTCATATTTTATTATTCTAACTCTATTTTACAATGTATGTTTGGTATTTTGGACTAACGTATCTTGTAGGGAGCGAAAAAGATTTAAAAGGCTTGGATGAATAGTGTCCGAGGAGCCTCCAGGGCTGTTGGAGGCACCTCGGGTGCTTTAGGTGAAGGCTCTGCTCAGCAAGGCGCGAAGGTGCCTTCAAAGCGCCTTAGATGTTGGGTGGAAGGCGCCTTCAATGGAGCTTGAAGACACCTTTGGAGAGATAGAGTTCACAGAAAGTGGACCTTATCGGCGATCGAAGCTATGGGGATAAAGTCTTAGCTGGAGGAGTGTTACATACTGCAAGTGCACGATTACGTTGTCAGTAATACAAAAGATATCAAACCCATAGGGACTGGTTATAAGCACTAGCTATCGCTCACGTATAATTAGCTAAACTATCAATGGTCTGAAGTTATCTATTTAGAAGGAAAGACGAAACCTAGAAGGAAGATGAAAAAACTAGAGGTAAAGTTGTTTATCTCGATTTGGGGAGTATTCTAGGAGTTCGATTTCATTATGGTGTGTACTAATGTATCACAATCTACCATTTTCCTATCTTCAATTAATGTGCCCTTATAGGAAGCTAGAGTCGTTATCTCTAAGTATTGATAGAGATGATCCCTGTAAAAGCGTGTAACGGTTAGCCCTTGTCACGAGGGCACCTCGGTCATAAATCACAAGAATACATGACTAGTTAATAACAATATAGATAAAGATATAAGTTTAGCATGATTTCCTAGTTCCTTATGAGGGACTTGCTTCTCCTTTCAAGGGAATATCCTAGACGTCTGTGAATGGGTTGCCCCACTGTCACTAGGGCCCCTCGCGTATACGATCTAAAGTACTCTCTCTACAAGATTTGTAATCGCTACACAAACATTCAATCTACATGGCAATCAAAACACGAGTAATTCTCATGCATGTAAATAGAATAGAAACAAGAGCAAGTCAATATCACATAATAGGTAAAGGCATAAACATGAGTTGTTACATTGTACCCTTAACCACAACTACTCCCTAATCCTAGAACAATGAATCTACTCCATAGATGAAAGAGGAGAACCCAAAGACATCATGATATATAGCATTCAATTCCAAATTAAGAGAAAGAAGGAAGAGAAACGCTTATCCAATGATGTCAAGTGATCCTTGGATCCAACCCTTTGCTTCCGGAATTGATGTGATTATGAAGACACATTCGGATCATCGAACGGAGGTCTAGGATGGCATGGAACGACATCCAGATGATCTTTATTTGAACGGCTGCCTCCTCCCCCGAGAAGAGTTTAGAACCCCTTTTATAGGGTAGGGCACGGGCACGACCCGGCCCATACCACGGCCATGCGGGATCGCATGTCCAACTCCTTCTTGGTTGCGGGTTAAGTGGCACGGTCGTGTGAGATCCACATGGTCGTGTTCTTCTCTGGCTCAAGATGTTTCACATGGCTGTGTAGGGTCACACGGCCGTGTTCTCCTTCTCCTTTGGATGTGCTGCTCGGTCGTGTAGCGGCACACAACCAGTGTTGGTTAGCCTTCTACTTTGCTCCCCGGTACGTCAATGATCACCACTTTTGCTCCAAAAGTCATCCCTGTTAACACAAATGCACACAAAGAGCATATCTCTAAAATAGAAGAATAATTATGTTGTAAACATGATAAAGAGTGTAAGAATGCATAAATCCATCATGAATAAAATACGTGAAAGTGCGTCGAAACATGCATAAAAGATTATAAGATCTACGTACATCACACCCCCATACTTGAACCTTTGCTTGTCCTCAAGCAAAATGTTGCAATCTAAATTCATGAGTCCTTATAGTATTTCATAATCCCTAGTGCACTCGCCTAACTCTATCAACTAGTTTCATTGATAAGCATGATTGTGGAGTAACCTAACTATGACCTAAGCATAAGTTCTTTATGCTCAGTGCATTAAGTGACTTAAAACTTTTTAAGTTTCAATTTTCTGTCCTAGTCAAGTCGTCATACAGTTGAATTCATAATGTTCCCAGTGATAGACACTTACCTGCCACACACTTGATTCATTTTCCTTAAATTACACAAGGTCTCAGAGGACTACTCGGAATCAAGAGAAACATAATATTTATTTCTCTAGTAACCTAACTCGGTTTCAAAGGGGTAAATTGTTAGTTTCTATTCATAACAACTATTTTTTAATCCCTTATTCAAATGATTTTTTTAAAATACAAGTGTGGAACTAATCACAAATGCAAGTAAGATAAATGCAAATGTTTGGGATTTACATTTTTCTAAATGAGCTTCCATGATCCGAGGTAGTCCAGTAACCAAAATGTAAATAAGAAATCACCATGGGAACAAAAGTACTAAACAATTTGGATGAATGATAACTATTCCAAAATGCATCCACTATTCAAGCTTAAGTGAAGTGAAGGTTGTTGGAGCGTATACTTAAAAGTTTAGCTTTTGTGCACATTTATTTTGAAATAAAGAATCACATTGGTCAAATGTTTACATTTATTTGTTAAATATAATTGTTCAATTAATTTATATAGTAGATAACATGGAGTGTAGAGTCACACTTAGAAGATCATGTTGTCGGGTTTCTATAAATTATAAACAGTTGCTCACGACTAAGATTGAAAGGAACAAACCATCAAAATAGACGTAGTGTAATTAAGTATTAGTTTATCTTGACTAATAAATTACACTGATACACTTTAAGTGTATTGAGTAGGATCATTTAGGTAAGTTCTTTTTGTACTAACTTAGTAAAAGAACTAGACCTTAGTTATTATGGAAGTGTGTGCTCTTAATCCTAATATAATAACAAGCATGTATATTTAATATTTATTTCTTTGACTTATCAAAGGGTGCGGTTTAGCTCGATAAATCAATATGCCCGATAAGTTGGGAAATGATATTACTTATAGTATGTGTTGTTGATTATAGAAGGAATCTGTGTCCTAGTTATCTAGGTTGAGAATGTCCCCAAGAGGAGCTCATAAGGATTGCCATGTTAAGCCCTGCAGGTGGACGTAGTCCAACATGACAATAAAGTTGAGTGGTACTACTCTTGGAGCTAGATATTAATTAAATGAGTTGTCAGTAACTCACTTAATTAGTGGACATTCGTAATCTTAAACACAGGGAGACTAACACACTCATGATAAGAAGGAGCCCATAATGTAATTTGGGATTGGTGCGGTAGTGCGGTAATAACTCTCTAGTGGAATGAGTTATTATCGATGAACTTGAGTTGTGTGTTTGGGGCAAGCACGGGATACTCAAGCTCATCGGAAGGCCAAAACCAATTTCTCCTCTAGGTCCCTGTTGTAGCCTCAATAAAGCCTCAAGTCCATCCAAAGAAAAGTCTATCTTGATGTCCAAGAAGGGGCCGGTTTATTGCTTGGTGACCAAGCAATAGCCGACCACATATTCTCTAGAAGTGGCCGGCCCTTGCCTTGGGCAAGGGGGCCGGCCACAATATTTAAATTAGGAAGGTTGTTTTTGAATTTTTAAATTTTCTCAGATATTTCCAATTTGTAAAAAGAGAGATTTTAAAAATTTATAAAATTTTCCTAATTTAAATTAGGCCACAAGGTTTTAAAAGAGAGTTGTAAAATTTATAAAACTTTCTTTTAAAAAGAAATATTATTAGAGATGTTTTAAATTTTAAAACGTGGTTTTAAATTTTAAAACTTTCCTTTTAATATCCACATTAGAAAAAAAAAGAGTTTGTAAAATTTTATTAGAAGTTTTCTTCTTTTAAAATTTTATAAAATTTTTTTTTCTTTCCCTTTTAATAAGTGGTCGGCCACCTTGCTTGGTGCCCAAGCAAGGGGCCGGTCAAATAATTAAACATCAACAAATAGTTGTTTAATTAATAAATCAATTTAGGATTGATTAATTAAAAGGAAAGAAAAAGAAAAAATTAAAAGGAAATAGGAATGAGGCTAATTTTTTATACAACTCTTTCCATAATTTTCCGTTGGGAAACTAATATAAAAAAGGGGGAAGGGGAGGGCTTGAAAAATAACAATTGATATTGTGTTGTTGAAGATCATCAAGTGGCCGGCCCCTCTCCCTTTCTTCCCTTTGCTCTCTTTTGCTCCTTTATGGTGGTGGTGGCCGAATTCTAGAGAAGGAGGAGAAGCTTTTCGGGTGGTGTTCGTCTTGGAGGATCGTCGCCCACACGACGTCTAAGAGGAGGCAAGGGATACGGTAGAAGATCTCGAGGTTTTTAGCATACAAGTAAGAGGTATAACTAGTATTTAATTTCCACATCATACTAGTTAATTTTTCTTTGTATAAATACCAAATACAAGAGGCATTCGATTCTTGTTTTTCGAATTTAATTTAGATGTTGTGTTCTTTTTCTTTTTTCCTTGTGATTTGATTGTTCCTTTTGGTTAACCTAGAGTTATATAAGGAAATTAAATATTAACTTTCCTTAAAAGACTTTGTCTAGTCGGTGGTGGTTGCTCCCATATCCAAGAAGGCCAAGTGCCTCGCCATGCAGCACTGAAAGCCAATTTTGGAAACTAATATTTAATTGAATTTATAACCTAGGTGATTTGGATCAAACGTGTTAAGTTCTGCAGGAGATCCAAATCTAAACCTAAAAGAACATATAAGTTAAACTTAGAATCAAACGTGATAAGTTCCGCAGGAGATACAAGTTTAACTTAAAAGAACACATGGTAGCTAGGAAAGGTTCAGATCACGTATAAAATTTTTGTACAGTGGAGCCATTGGGTTTTCTGTGTATTTGGTATTAGTTTAATTATGCACATGTCATACATAATTTAGGCAGGTTAATAGTAAGATGTGCTAACTTTGTGGATGCAGGATCCAACTATTATGACTTATAGTTATTATGTGTGTGATTGGACCCTTGGACATGTCAAGGGCATTTATTATGTGTGCATGATTGTATTATAAAATACTGTATTTAGTTTTATTAGGATTTTATTTTTTGATCTAGATACATGTACATTCCTTTTATGGAATATAGGATCGATGGATGTAAATTTTATTTTATGTTCGATCTAGTTTACATGTACATTCCTTCGAGGAATATAGGATCGAAAAATGTAAAATTCTATTTATGTCGCGGATCGAATCTTGCAAGGTGTGCAACCTTTTGAGGATCAGAGTGGCGCAGCGGAACAAGGAGCAAGATGGATGCGACAACTAGACCCGGTGGCGGTGGCCAAAGATGGCAGCAGCTAGGGATGACGACACACGGAGGACAACAATAGATAAAAGCCATAATAGTTGAAAATTAGTTTTTCTATTTATTGCTTTTGTATTGTGCTGCGTGTGAATGTTAGTGTACATGTTTAGTAGACTAACATCATCAAAATTCCTCACTTTAAATAACTAGGTGGGAGAGGAATTTATTTTAGTGAATTCCACGGTCTCCATTACTGGTTTGTAAGTGATGCAAACAAACTTGCTCGTTGGCTCTGAGTGCCTTCCTCCATATCGGATGAGTTTGTTTGCAGATCACTAGACCAAACTTCCATTTCGGATGACTATAGGAAATTAATTAAGAGCGTGTGATCTTCCCCATCGGAAGGGGCACAATCTTATTAATGGACTTAGTGTCAAGTAATGGTATACACTTAGGCACATCTAATAGTATCCTCCCCATCGGAGTCACTACTATTATTTGTGTGACCGAAGGAAACCAACTATTAATTTTATTTGTCAAAAAGTTAGGTTGACAAGATAATAAAATTAATGGGATATACCCTCCTTTTACAAATGTTGAATTTGTATACGTCCACACTATCGTGGCATATAAAATTCACGGTGTTTTAAGGTGTTGGTTAATTTAAAATAGTATTGTTTGAGGAATCAATATTATTCTAAATTTAGAGTTCTAACCCAAATTTATTTTGTGATTCTTAGGATGACTTTCAACCCAAAGAAAACAGACTTACTAGTCCCAACTATATAGATTGGAAAAGAAACCTGGACATTGTTTTAACTACTGAGGGCTATAAGTTTGTACTGTTAGAGGAATGCCCAGAAACACCTAGCAATGATTCTACCCCAGAGGAGATTCAGCATCATAGTAAATGGGTAAAAGCTGATGAGATGGCGCGGTGTTACATCTTGGCTTCGATGTCAAATGTATTGTAACATCAGCATAACAACAGCCTATGATATAATGAACAATCTCAAGGAACTCTTCGGACATCAGAATCGGGCTACTAGGCAAGAGGCAATGAGAAAACTGATGACAACCACCATGACTGAGGGGACTCCCATGAGGGATCATATTCTCAAGATGATGGCTTACTTGATGGGGAAACCCAGGTCAATATCATCCTCCAAATGCTGTCCAGAAGTTTTGAGCATTTTCGCCTGAACTATAATATGAATAAAAGGATGTATTCATTGGCGGAACTTCTGACAGAACTTCAAGCAGCCGAAGGGTTGTTTCGTCAACATTCTCAAATTTACTATGCTGAAAATGGTTCTACTTCTAAGCCGAAACAAAATGGCTCAGCAAAGAAGGTGAATAAACCTTAAGGTGAAGGACAAAAAGCTGGAATAAAGAAGCCGAAGGGCAAGTGCTTTATTTGCAAGCAGACTAGACATTGGAAGGCGGACTGTCCTCGTAGGAAACAGAACAATAAAGGTATATCTCAAACTCTAATAGTTGAAACATGTTTAGCGGTGTTATCTACCAGCACCTGGTGTATAGATACGGGAGCCACTGATTATGTCTGCAATTCTTTGCAGGGGTTCCAGGTGTAACGCCCCGCCCCTTCCTGCTCTAGCTGACGGGGGTTACTTATCCTTACTTCTAAAAAAAAACACAGCGGAAGTCTTATCTATAACATATATATATATATTTATTTATTTATTTTCTTTTCTTTAAACCTTTCTTTTTCTTTAACACATCATCATCAACTACCTATCATATGAGTCACATAACATGCTTAACATAAACTTAGACCATGATACTAAAGAGCATGATGAAGTGTCATAGAGTTATAAAGGAAACAACATGAACATAATTCTTTATTAATTAAAAGCAGGTTTTCCTCTTTAGCCAAGTCACTACTACACACGTCCTTCTTGCCCCCTCCTGCTGCTCCCTTAGCACATCCATTCTTTGCCCTTATCTGTGGTACAAGGAAAGTAAGCTGTGAACACTCAAGGCTCAGTAAGATCCTTTCCTACTCACAAAAAAACCGTATAGCATAAATAAAGCTTCAATGCATAAAGCATAAAGACAACTCATCATATCATGTATAGAAGCATCATATCATAACAAAATCATATAGTATCATGACATATCCTCATAAAGTCATAAAGTGCATTCTAGCATAACATGATCATGATCATAACATATCAAAACATAATCATAAGGTTCATCCTAACATAACATAACATAATCATAGGCATCATGGTATATCGTAACATAATCATAATGTGTTATGCAAGATGACTTTTAAAAAAACATGATTCATGCAATAATATATATATGCAACATGTCCTTTGAAAACTTATTTCATACATACTTAAACATAATCATAACATGGTTAGGGCCCCGGCTTGTACCACTTACATAAATACGCGCGCCCTATGTAGGTCCAAGGTAGCAAGTCTTGAACCCTACAAGGCATACATACTAGGCCCGTTTCTTAGTCCATCGACCTAGGGGCACTTAGGAGCTCATCCCTAACGAGGCCCGTTTCTTAGTCCATCGACCCCGGGGCGCTTATGGAGCCCACCCTTGGTACAAGCCATACATAAAGTAAAATAGCATGTCTTGCATATCATGGTTCTTATCATTTCTTGCACATCGTATCTCTTATCATATCATACCATATAGAATTTTGGGCACACAGCTCATCATAATGGTATGTAAAGATTTGGGCACACAGCAAATCATATATTTTATGCATAAATTGGGCACACAGCTCATCACATATATCATGCATAAATTGGCACATAACTCATTATAAATAATACACACCATAGCATAAGGGTTTTCATCATGTATAGATCATAAGTGTGCATAATTAAACATAGAAGTATAGAAATCTCATAATCATGGCATATAATATACATGGAAAACATAATTAGGTTTCTAACCCTAATGTCTTATAGTGGCCGAACCATATAGATTGGGTTTTTGGTAAAAACTCCATACCAACATGTGAACCCTAAGTAAGCATCATTTCTTATACCATAAGAAACACCATGAGCAAGTTTAGGTAGAGTTCTAGGATTCTTAAGTTTACAACTTATCATGGTCGAAACTTGTCAAGCATACATTGGGTTAAAAACTATCATTCAAGCTTGTGAACCCTAAATAACTTCCATAGCAAACATATCAAGGAATAACATGAGCATAGTTGAGTTAGGTTCTAAGTTTCCTAGGCCCTTAAACATGAAGTGGCCGAGAGTTATAGGACTTAAAACTAAGGTTCAAGTGTCCTAAAAGCATGAGAACCTTAAACAACTTTCATAGCAAATATTTCAAGGAATAACATGAGCATAGTTGAGTTAGGTTCTAAGTTTCCTAAGCCCTTAAACATGAAGTGGCCGAAACTTGTAGGGCTTAGAGATAGGGTTCAAGTGTCCTAAAAGCATGAGAACCTTAAACAACTTTCATAGTAAATATTTCAAGGAATAACATGAGCATAGTTGAGTTAGGTTCTAAGTTTCCTAAGCCCTTAAACATGAAGTGGCTGAAACTTGTAGGGCTTAAAACTAGGGTTCAAGTGTCCTAAAAGCATGAGAACCTTAAACAACTTTCATAGTAAATATTTCAAGGAATAACATGAGCATAGTTGAGTTAGGTTCTAAGTTTCCTAAGCCCTTAAACATGAAGTGGCCGAGAGTTATAGGACTTAAAACTAAGGTTCAAGTGTCCTAAAAGCATGCGAACCTTAAACAACTTTCATAGCAAATATTTCAAGGAATAACATGAGCATAGTTGAGTTAGGTTCTAAGTTTCCTAAGCCCTTAAACATGAAGTGGCCGAAACTTGTAGGGCTTAAAGCTAGGGTTCAAGTGTCCTAAAAGCATGAGAACCTTAAACAACTTTCATAGTAAATATTTCAAGGAATAACATGAGCAGTTAGGTTCTAAATTTCCTAAGCCCTTGAACATGATGTGGCCGAATGTTATAGAGCATGTAATTAATTTCCATGCAACAACAAACATAAGAACATTAAGTTAGTTTCATAACATTTCATCAAGGAGGTCATGAGCATCTTAGACTTGTTTTAAATTCTCCTAGGCTTCAAAACTAAACATGGCCGAACCTTAATGGACATGAAATAGAGTTCAACTTAACATACAATCATGGGCATATCATAATAGTTTCATATCTTATCTTAGGGAGATCATGGCATGCTTAGTTTTAAATTAAAGCTCTCCTAGGCCCTTAGTTCTACCATGGCCGAATACTCATGAATCTAAGTTCTACCAAACATTTTAACATAGAGACATGATATAAATCCTTATCATAAAATACATGTTACAAGAAGAATATCGAGCATATCAAATTTAGATCTTTTCATTCCCTAGGTCCTTCCTTTGGTTTTATCTTGGTTGGAATTCTTCATGATGTTTTCTTAGATTTTTATGTAACCAAATCTTCATAGAACAACAAGAGCTATTGTACCACAGGTGAGGGGAACTTACATCCTTTCGCTTGTGGTTTTTCCTTAGAGAGAAAAGTGTTCTAGGTGTCAAGGAAGGAGGAAGCTTCTTCTTCTTGTACCTCCTTTTGTTTTCTTTGCTTGTAAGGGCTAGAACTTGAAGGTTTCTTTCGGGAATTAGCTTTCTTGGAGAAGAACTTAACTTAGCTATTGGAATGAGGAGAGGGAAGTTTTCTTGGTTCGGTGAAGAATGAAGAAGGGAGAAGGAGGAAGAAGAAAAAGAATTTAATCCCTTGTTTTTCTTCTCTAACCTATTTATCCCTTTGCCAAATGAAACATGTCCTCATTCATTCCCTCAACTCCTCTTTTCCCCCACTCCTTTAATTCCCATGAAAATAGAGAGAGGGAGGGAAGTAGACAATCCCTCTTTTGCTTGCTCCTTTTCTTAACCAAGAGGGAAAGGAAGGTAAGCAACTTGGTTTTCTCTTGCTCTTTTTTCTTTGTTTTCTTTTCTTCTTTAACTAAATTTTTCATTCCTTTCTATCCAATTATTTCTCCTTATCCTAATGGTTAACATTCATCACTTTATCTCCATCAATTGTGGGAGGTTCAAGGTTCAATCCTTGACCTCACATCTTCTTATTCTATATTTTCTTTTTTGTTTTTATTTGCCTTTTTCTCTTATTCTTTTCTTTTCTTTATGCTCTAAGGAAAATAATATTCATATACCTATCGTATAATTTCGTGGGTGTTACACCAGGAAACTCGGCGACTATTTGATAGAGAGATAACTGTCTACATGGGCAATGCTACTAAGGTGGCGGCTGTTGCAGTGGGAGACGTTTACTTATCATTTGATAGGAATAGGAAATTGGTTTTAAGGAATTGTCTTTATGTACCCAGTTTTAGAAAGAATTTAATTTCAGTTTCTAAACTGTATATGGATGAATATTCAGTTTCCTTTAGTAACAATGTGGTTATAAAGAGAAATGCATTGGTTGACAATTTATATACTTTAAATTCAATTTCTCCCACAAAGCAAAATATGGAAATTAATAACACATCTTCTAACTCTAATAAGAGAAAAGAACCTTTGAAAATGAACCAAACACATCTTTGGCATCTAAGGCTTGGTCATATTAACTTAAGTAGGATTCAAAGGCTTGTATCCGATGGACTCTTGGGTCCATTAGAGTTGGAAAACTTTCCAACGTGTGAATCCTGCTTGGAAGGTAAGATGACCAAGAGACCTTTTAAGGCCAAGGGGTATAGAGCCAAAGAAGCGTTAGAATTGATTCATTCTGATTTGTGTGGTCCTATGTCTATCCAGGCTAGAGGTGGCTTTGAATATTTTGTCTCTTTTATAGACGATTATTCAAGATATGGATACAATTACCTAATGCGCCGCAAGTCTGAGTGCTTTGATAAGTTCAAAGAGTACAAGGCTGATGTGGAGAAACGTCTAGGTAAAAGTATCAAGACACTACGGTCTGATCGTGGTGGCGAATACCTCTTAGGAGAGTTTAGGAATTACTTTTCAGAGGTCGGGATTCAATCCCAATTATCCGCACCTGGTACACCCCAACAGAATGGTGTGGCAGAACGAAGGAATAGGACTCTTATGGAGATGGTTAGATCGATGATGAGTTATTCAGAATTACCAAATTCGTTTTGGGGATACGCTCTGGAAACAGCAGCGCACATTCTGAACTTAGTACCTTCTAAATTAGTATCTTCTACTCCCACAGAATTACGGAATGGGTAGAAGCCCAGTCTAAGACATATTCGGATTTGGGGTAGTCCAGCACATGTGCTGAAACAAGATGCTAATAAGTTAGAATCTCGTACAGAAGTTCGTATGTTTGTGGGGTATACCAGAGGAAAGAAAGGCGGTTTATTTTATAGTCCTAAAGACTAGAAGGTCATTGTTAGCACCAATGCCCAGTTTTTAGAAGAAGACTATATAATGGATCACAAGCCCAGTAGTAAAATTGTTCTAGAAGAACTTAGAGAGGACACGTCTACTTCAGTACAAGATGAAGTACCACAAGAGACTGCAACACGTGCCACACATGATACACAACCACAGACGGTGCCTCGTCGTAGTGGGAGGGTTGTAAGGCAGCCCGAGAGATTCATGTTTTTGGGTGAGTCTTCGGACTTGATCCCAGGCAAACATGAAGCACTCCAAGATACAGATGCAGTATCTTGGCAAAAGGCAATGAATTCCGAAATAGAATCTATGTATTCTAATAAGGTCTGGGAGCTTGTAGAACCACCTGATGGTATAAAAGCCATTGGATGCAAGTGGATCTATAAAAGGAAAAGAGGAACAGATGGGAAGGTAGAAACCTTCAAAGCAAGGCTTGTTGCGAAGGGGTACACTCAGAAAGAAGGAGTCGATTATTAGGAGACCTTTTGGCCGGTAGCTATGCTTAAGTCTATTCGGATACTCTTATCCATTGCCACTCATATGGATTATGAGATTTGGAAAATGGATGTTAAGACAGCTTTCCTTAATGGAAGTCTTGAAGAAAACATCCATATGAAGCAACCAGAAGGGTTCATTGAAAAGGGCAAAGAGCATCTAGTGTGCAAGCTTAATCGGTCCATTTATGGACTGAAGCAAGCTTCAAGATCTTAGAACATCCGGTTTAATGAAGTAATCCAGTCATATGGATTTATTCAGTGTCCGGATGAGTCTTGTGTATACAAGAAGTGTAACGGAAATATGGTGGTATTTCTTGTACTATACGTAGATGATATTTTGTTAATTGGCAACAATGTCAAGGTATTATCAAATGTAAGGGTATGATTGTCCAAACAATTTGATATGAAGGACTTAGAAGAATGTGCACACATCCTTGGGATCAAAGTTATAAGGGATCGCAAGAAAAGAATGTTGTGCCTATCCCAAGCTTTATATATAGATACAATCCTTGCTCGTTTTAGCATGTAAAACTCCAAGAAAGGTTTCTTACCTTTTAGGCATGGAGTAGCCTTATCTAAAGAGATGTCTCCAAAACATCAAAGGAGATTGAGGACATGAAGGTAGTTCCTTATGCTTTGGCTGTAGGAAGCCTCATGTATGCAATGTTGTGTATGAGACCTGATATCTGTTTTGCCGTGGGCATGGTTAGCAGATATCAAAGTAACCCTGGACAATGACATTGGACTGTAGTAAAGCATATATTAAAGTACCTGAGAAGGACTAGAGATTATATGCTAGTTTACCAAGAAAACGATTTACTCCCTGTGGATTACACGGATTCGGACTTCGAATCAGATAGGAACAACAGTAAGTCTACATCAGGCTATGTGTTTACTTTAGGAGGTGGAGCCATTGCATGGAGGAGTGTTAAGCAGAAATGCGTCTCAGACTCAACCATGGAAGCTGAGTATGTGGCAGCCTCTGAAGCTGTATGGCTCAGGAACTTTCTAATGGACTTAGATGTGATTCCTGGTTTGCCCAAGATCGTCACAATTTATTGTGATAATAGTGGAGCAGTTGCAAACTCGAAGGAACCACGAGCCCATAAGGCAAGTAAACATATAGAGCGTAAGTACCACCTGATACGAGACATCGTCAAGCGAGGAGAAGTTGTCGTCGCCAAGAAAGCATCAGCAGATAACTTGGCAGATCCTTTCACTAAGCCCCTTCCGGCGAAAGCTTTTGATCGGCATGTGGAGGGGATGAGAATCAGATGTATGGCAACAGATATGGCAGCTTAGACTTTTAGTATAAGTGGGAGATTGTTGGAGTGTATACTTAAATGTTTAGCTTTTGTACACATTTATTTTGAAATAAAGAATCACATTGGTCAAATGTTTACATTTATTTGTTAAATGTAATTGTTCAATTAATTTATATAGTAGATAACATGGAGTGTGGAGTCACACTTAGAAGATCATGTTGTCGGTTCTCTATAAATTATAAATAGTTGCTCACGACTAAGATGCAAAGGAACAAACCATCAGAATAGATGTAGTGTAATTAAGTATTAGTTTATCTTGACTAACAAATTACACTGATACACTTTAAGTGTAATGAGTAGGATCATTTAGGTAAGTTTTTTTTTTACTGACTTAGTAAAAGAACTAGACCTTAGTTATTATGGAAGTGTGTGCTCTTAATCCTAATATAATAACAAGCATGTATATTTAATATTTATTTCTTTGACTTATCAAAGGGTGAGGTTTAGCTCGATAAATCAATATGCCCGATAAGTTGGGAAATGATATTACTTATAAAATGTGTTGTTGATTATAGAAGGAATCTGTGTCCTAGTTATCTAGGTTGAGAATGTCCCTAAGAGGAGCTCATAAAGATTGCCATGTTAAACCCTGTAGGTGGACCTAGTCCAACATGACAATAAAGTTGAGTGGTACTACTCTTGGAGCTAGATATTAATTAATTGAATTGTCAGTAACTCACTTAATTAGTGGACATTCGTAATCTTAAACACAGGAAGACTAACACACTCATGATAAGAAGGAGCCCATAATGTAATTTGGGATTGGTGCGGTAGTGCGGTAGTGCGGTAATAACTCTCTAGTGGAATGAGTTATTATCGATGAACTTGAGTTGTGTGTTCGGGGCGAGCACGGGATACTCAAGCTCATCGGAAGGCCAAAACCAATTTCTCCTCTAGGTCCCTGTTGTAGCCTCAATAAAGCTTCAAGTCCATCCAAAGAAAAGCCTATCTTGGTGTCCAAGAAGGGGCCGGTTCATTGCTTGGTGACCAAGCAATGGCCGGCCACATATTCTCTAGAAGTGGCCAGCCCTTGCCTTGGGCAAGGGGGCCGACCGCAATATGTAAATTAGGAAGGTTGTTTTTGAATTTTTAAATTTCCTCAGATATTTACAATTTGTAAAAAGAGAGATTTTAAAAATTTATAAAATTTTCCTAATTTAAATTAGGCCACAAGGTTTTAAAAGAGAGTTGTAAAATTTATAAAACTTTCTTTTAAAAAGAAATATTATTAGAGATGTTTTAAATTTTAAAATGTGATTTAAAATTTTAAAACTTTCCTTTTAATATCCACATTAGAAAAAAAGATAGTTTGTAAAATTTTATTAGAAGTTTTCTTCTTTTAAAATTTTATAAAAAAATTTTTTCTTTCCCTTTTAATAAGTGACCGGCCACCTTGCTTGGTGCCCAAGCAAGGGGCCGGTCAAATAATTAAACATCAACAAATAGTTGTTTAATTAATAAATCAATCTAGGATTGATTAATTAAAAGGAAAGAAAAATAAAAAATTAAAAGGAAATAGGAATGAGTCTAAATTTTATACAACTCTTTCCATAATTTTCCGTTGGGAAACTAATATAAAAAAGGGGGAAGGGGAGGCCTTGAAAAATAACAATTGATATTGTGTTGTTGGAGATCATCAAGTGGTCGGCCCCTCCCCCTCTCTTCCCTTTGCTCTCTTTTGCTCCTTTGTGGTGGTGGTGGCCGAATTCTAGAGAAGGAGGAGAAGCTTTCCAGGTGGTGTTCGTCTTGGAGGATCGTCGCCCACACGACGTCTAAGAGGAGGTGAGGGATACGGCAGAAGATCTTGAGGTTTTTAGCATACAAGGAAGAGGTATAACTAGTATTTAATTTTCGCATTATACTAGTTAATTTTTCTTTGTATAAATACCAAATACAAGAGGCATTCGATTCTTGTTTTTCGAATTTAATTTCGATGTTGTGTTCTTTTTCTTTTTTCCTTGTGATTTGATTGTTCCTTTTGGTTAACCTAGAGTTATATAAGGAAATTAAATATTAACTTTCCTTAAAAGGCTTTGTCTAGTCGGTGGTGGTTGCTCCCATATCCAAGAAGGCCAAGTGCCTCGCCATGCAGCACTGGAAGCCAATTTTGGAAACTAATATTTAATTGAATTTATAACGTAGGTGATTTGGATCAAACGTGTTAAGTTCCGCAGGAGATCCAAATCTAAACCTAAAAGAACATATAAGTTAAACTTGGAATCAAACGTCTTAAGTTCCACAGGAGATACAATTTTAACTTAAAAGAACACATGGTAGCTAGGAAAGGTTCAGATCACGTACAAAATTTTTGTACGGTGGAGCTATTGGGTTTTCCCAGTAGCAACCAACAATGGTAAGATCCTTAAGGTTAAGCCAAAACTCATATTTATCTCCGTAAAATACTTAGATCATGTCATGCTACTAGAGATAGAGAAAAGAGGTACACTAAGCATACTAGTACTGCTATCTCTGCAACAACATGAATTAAGAAATACACGTGCTAGTCATTTTACTATCAGACAAGTCAGCAGATAAAGTGGTCAGTTTGATGCTCTCAATAATGCCTCAAAAATAAACAAATTAAAAAACTAGATGATCCTATCTGAAATTTGCAAAGACCAGTGATGGCTTCGATGAATGATGATACTTGATGAAGATAACCTCCTAGAGATCTGGAAGAATCCCTCTGTGATCCTACACACAACGAGACAAATCAACAAAGCGTTAGTGGCCCAAGACCAGAGTGGGGATTCCTGGCTAGGCCCTCTAACACTCAAGTTAGTTTCTCTCTCAAAGGTGGAAAAAAAGAAAAAGAACAGTAACTGAAGTGAAACAGAGTTTAGATGCTAGAACTTTGTGTACCTTGCCAACAAAGAGGATGCCCCTTTTTATACTACCTCACGTGACCTTTATAGTCATGAAGTAGTCCCCGGTTTGTTAGGTTTTGTTAGGAGATGAAGTCATCTTCTATACTTCGTGCAATGATCCTTTAAGGAATCTTCTTTATACCCCAGATGTACCTCTTTTATCATTTGTGACTTGTATTTGTGATGAGGACATGCCATTATAACTGAAGAAGTTTCTAGAAGATATTTCCTACCAAATCTTCTAGGTTGTAATATTTTCAACCGATCCTTTAAACCAGTGGCATATATAATAAGAATATCATCTATTAGGTGTGTCTCAGCTGGTCATTCAAGCCAGCCATCCTGTTAAGAATATATCTTGTTGGTCATGTCTCGGTCGGTCATTAAGGTCGATCGCATATGTGAGCTTCTTGGTACTTGCTTGTTAAGAACCATATATAAAACTAAATATGTAACGACCGCCCTTCTTACTACTACTACTCTCTAAGGATGACCGTTACTTAACTACTAACTCTACTTAACCGGTGTGATTAAAAACCACATGGAAACCCTACCGAAAAATTTCGACAGAGTCTCCCCTGTACCGGTGACCTTATTCAACAATACATGCAATATATATACTCAACCACAAGCGGCTGGAACACATATCAATCAACCACGCAGTATAATAAATCCAAAATAAAGAAAACAACACAAGAAATCATCACACAAGATTACAATTCTTCTACTACGTCCTAATCATATCAAAATAACAAATACCATCTCAAATACTCCTATCATAGCAAAAGACAATAAAAACTAAACTAAAACTTCTTTCCTAGTCCCAAGGCTTCCATAATCCTGGCATCACACATCCTTCGAACACCTCCTTGTCGCCTTCCTTTCTATATCTTTTGCTTTCATGTATCTGCAGTAAGAGGAAGTGTAGTCTATAAGCAAAATTTGCTTAGTAAGCGCTATCTAACTCACAAAATCTCGATATGCATGAGGATATACTGAAATCTAAAACTGAATACTCAAAAGGAAATCTATTCATGCTCATCTACGAGAGAAAGAAACATACTGAAAGGCTAAACATGTAAAGTAAATCTATACAATCATGCTAGCATAAAGAACTAAGCTTACTGAATTCTAAACACCTTCTGAATCTTATTTCACTTGTTTAAAGACTTATTCTTTAAATACTTTATACTTATGTAAAACTTTCAGAAACTTATACTTATAATACTTCAAAATAATAATCAACTTCTTCTTGGGCCCGACAACTGTGCTTTTACTTTTGTAACGACCCGACCCATTTGGCGGCCCATTTGGCGACCCTATGGTCGTCGACCGTCGACCGTCGGTCGAGCCGTTACTACTAGGTTATCTAAACCTAGGGACGACTATGGGAGCCCAACCCAAGGACAGAGAGTCCAACACAGTGCCACTGATAAAAGTAAAATATTTGTTATCTTTTAATACTTCTATATAATGCCTCGGCATTTTCTTTAGCACCTTGTGTGCCAAAATCCCTAAACTCTTGACTTTGGGATCTACTTAAGGCCTTGGCCTTTTTTCTTTCTTTTCTTTATCTTTCTTATACTTGTTCAAGTAAAATACTAGCCTCTTCAAACATGCTACAACAGATTAAAACAAAGGAAAACAAATCTGAAGTCTTTAGTCATGCTACAGTAGAATTAAATCAAAGGAAGGAAAATCTGACTTCTATAAGCATGCTACATCAGAAACAAATCAAAAGAAAGCAAATCTAACTTCTTCAAACAGGCTACATCAGATTCAAATAACAACATGAACTTAGAACTAAACTTAGGTATAAACAGTTAGAGCTTAAGGTAAATCATGTATAGGAATATGATGGACTTAAAGCTATGCATACTAGAAGCGATAAATTCATATTAAAATAAAACCTAGGTCATGCTTAAAGAATTCAAAAATCTGTATTGCTTCTATAGGTTGTTCATGTTGTCCCAATAGCAAATAAATCTAGAAATCTGCTCGTGCACATTTAATAGCAAAGAAACTAGAATTAAAGGAATCAAATGCTTAAGGAAATCTAAGTTCCTGCACTGCTACTGAAAGGAACTAAAACATGGATAATCATCTTGATGTGTGCCATGGCTATAATGGAAAAACATAGAAAAGTGCCTCTGCTTCAATCCACGACAAAAATGGAAGAAAAGAAAACAGAAAAGTGCCTCTACTTCAATCTACGGCAAGGAAGGAAAACTACAATACCAGCCATTCGTCACTAGACTATTTGTTAAATTCTAAATCTAACAATTATGTATCAACTTCATGGCAGCAACTTCAAATCTAACCGAAATTCGAGAGACTTGTTGGGAGCCGACAGTATTCTTTGAGCTAGCAACAAACAAAGCAATCTAAACATGAAAAACAGATCATAAAAGCTGGGGAGCCTAACTGCACGATCAATTCATTTAAATCTCTTCTCCTTTCCTTATAAAACTCACGGTAGCAGCTTCAAACTCATTAATCTTTACAGCTTATTCCGAAAATCCAAAAGAATCTCAATTCAAGCTTGGATCCTTTGAATCCCACGGCAGCAAACACAAATAGAAAATTTGTACAACATGCTTCGAATTCAAGAATGCAAAGATCCGAAACTAAATTATTCTAGGTTCCTCTTTCTTGTTCTTTCTTTGAATCTCACGGCAACAAGCCCTAAAACTAAAAATCTCCACAGCAAAACCCGAAATGCAAAAGAAATTCGTTCACAACAGAATCCTTTATCAATGACTTACACGACAACTAAGCAAAAAGGAACCCAAATAGCAACTACATGGCACAAAAACAACCTCACGGCAGCAAACATGAATTCCCAATCTTCACAGAAAATTCAAAAACAAGAAGGAATACGAATCCGGAGCTATCCTACTGCAGGTGAGTAGCAACTTACATCGGATTCTTGGTCTTACAGCCGAAAGAGAGCCTTCTAGGGCTCGGAGAAGTGAAGATCTCGGTGGCTTCTTGGTGTTCCCAAGCTCCCCTCGTCGAGGTGGTTCACACACGGGTGGAGACCGGCCGGAAAAACCCTTCGCCGGCGCTGGAGATCGAGCCCTAACGCCTTCTTCTTCGTTTCCACCGTGAGAGTAGAACGGCGTCGCACCGCGAGAAGGAGGAGGAAAAGGTTTCGGGTCGGGAGAAATTAGGGCTCGGGATTTTACCTCCTCAACTTATCCCTCTTTATAATCTCCATATTCTGTTAACTTGTTAAATAAATTTTCCTACCTTTTCTAAACAAAACCGACGGCTAGATCACTTGGTCAGCCGGGTGGTCAGCCGGGTTTTGACCGAGCCAAAGGCCGCAGGTTCAAGTCCCTAGCCAAGCCTTTTATTCAGCTATTAACTATTTATTACTTAAATACAATTCGACCCTTATTTGATCAAGTAATAACTGCTAGCCCAGTTGGTTAGCTGGGTTTTGCTCGGGTCAGGGGTTGCCGGTTCAAGCCTCAGCTTGGATATTTTTTTGTCGAAACTTCTTTCGTTTAGTAAAAATATCAAACGACCTCCAAAAATTGCATAAAAATATTCTATAAATTTCTAAAAATCCCTAGAATTTTTCTAAAGCATTTCTAGATTTTAATAAGGTCTTTTTGTTGGATCGAGATGTGCTAGAGGGGGGGTGAATAGCGCTCGTGGCTATTTTGTACGATTATCGGAAATCTAACGAATTATCGGAGTAATAAGCAGCGGAATAAAACAATCAATCACAGAGACACAGGGAATTACTTCGTTCGAAGCCTAAGGCGACTCCTACTCGAAGGCCCGCGATCCTTGATCTCTTCCGGTGGGCAACAACTATAATCTCGATAAGAATTACAAGCTTCTTACAAAGAAAGTATTATAATAAAAGTTATACCGACAACTTAAAGAAGAAGAAAGCGGAGCTCCGAGTTGTCGGAATGTTGTAGCAGCACTTCGGAATGATTTTGTTAGCAGCACGTTAAAGAAGGAAAGCCTCAAACTCGATTGATTGAAGTGCTGGTCGAAACCCCCTTATAAAGGGTGTTCAAGGCGCCTTGAAGGCTGTTCAAGGCGCCTCCATGCTGCCTAGTCTTCCGCATGGATAAGATCTGAACTGGTCGAACTTCATCCCTTGGAGGCGCCTTATACCCTGCTCAAGGCGCCGTCCAAGGTGCCTTATACTCCCTTCAAGGCGCCTTCGATGAACTTTCACAGCTAGCTCAGCTTTTGCACCCGAGGCGCCTCCAAGCTCCATGGAGGCGCCTCGGACACTTTCATCCGAGGCTTTAGGTTGCTCCTTTGCACCTGCAAGATACGTTAGTCCCAAACAATATCCTGCAACACAAAGTTAGCACAATAAACATGATAAATGAAGTATAGACAGTCTCCGGACTGTCCGACTCCTACTCCACTCGGAAGATTTACCTACTGCCAGTCGATCCTCCAGATCGACTGGACTTTTGCTCAGCACTCGATGCTTCTGGACTTTCTGCTGGACATCCGCTTCCCCGGCTAGTCCAGTCTTTCACCTGGTTCGCGACACCAGGACTTTTCACCTATGGTTACCACCCCCTAGGACTTTTGCCTGAAGCCATCGACCTGCCAAGACTTTCTGCATAGGGTTACCACCCCCTATGACCTAGGGTTACCGCCCCTAGGGTTTTCCCTTTGCCTAACCGCAGCTAGGACTTTCCTGAAATCCTCAAGTAGACTTGTTAGACTACAAAACATCTTAACTTTGAATTCTTTGCCGTTATCAAAACACGAGTTCGATCGTCGGATGCTTCCCGCACCAACAATCTCCCCCTTTTTGGTTATGGCAACTCAAATTCAAAGTTAAGTAAACAACCGAATCGATAGACATTTTTAACACAGGCAAATCTGCTAAGTATAGATGAACAAGGTAACTAAAGCAAATTTGCCCTATATGCTCCCCCTTAACTTTTGCTCCCCCTTAATTTTTAACTTGAATTTTATGTTTATGTTTACATTTTTGCTACTCTCCCCCTTTGCCATAACTCAAAAATGGGCAATTATAGATATTTGATTGAGTTGTACACACTTAAGGTCAACAAGTTAGCTATGTTCAATAGGGTTTGAAAGTTAAGGTCAATTGGAACTTAGTTTAAGTTTTAGGACAGGGTTATTTATTTAGTTAAGTTTAGTTGGTCCTTAGGTCCAAGCATAAGTCATGTTCACTAGATTGATTTACTAGGTATCAGAGCCATAAAGAACAAAACATGCTTAACAAAAAAATGAGTATTCTTTACCAACTGTCTAACCTTTAGTTACTTGCTGATTGTCTACAGGATAGTAGCTTTCACTAGGTTAGTCAAGTTAAATTATTTTGGTTCAGCTAGACTTGACTAGAGCTGGAGAATTTAACTTGATTAATGTTTATTGCATATTTAACGCCCAAACTCATATTGATGCACAGATATAAGCATTCTTGAGTCCAGGCTATACCCTATGCATCTTACGTCGTTCTATGTTTGTCAATCACAATCAAGGTAAACCTAGGTGCTTGTGAGATGCTCTGGCTTAATTCTAGGGGAACATGATATCTAGGGGGAAATCCTAGGTTAATTCCAGAATTTTAAAATCTAGGAAAAATTGGGGTTTTGAAAACTGTTTTTCCTAGAATTTGAAAAACAATAATAGAAATAATGGTAAGATATCTACTCTACCCAACACATTCCTATTTGCCTTCTAAGTCCACTGAACTCGAGTTCAGGTAAGGGTTTTGTAAAGATGTCAGCTAGGTTTGATTTGGACTCAACATGGTTGACTGCAATTTCACCTTTAGCTACATGATCCCTTACAAAGTGGTGTTTTACCTCTATATGTTTGGTCCTAGAATGGTGAATAGGATTTTTGGTCAGATTAATCGAGCTGATATTATCAATAAAGATTTTAGTATTTTTATAGTCTAGTTGATAGTCTTTTAGTGTATGCATCATCCATAACAATTGAGATGCACATTCTCCTAGAGCTATGTATTCAGCTTCTGTAGTGGATAAAGCAACACAATGTTGCTTTCTGCTTGACCAACTTACTAGGCACTGACCTAGAATTTGGCAGCTACCACTTGTACTTTTCCTATCTAACTTGCACCCAGCATAGTCTGAATCAGAATATCCATAAAGGTCAAAGGTGCAAGTTCTTGGATACCAAAGTCCTACATTTAGAGTTCCTTTAATATACCTAAGTATTCTTTTAACATATGTTAGATGTGACTCTTTTGCACATGATTGGTATCTTGCACACATACCTACTGCAAACAGTATGTCAGGTCGACATGCAGTTAGATAAAGTAAACTACCTATGACACTTCTATAGTATTTTGGGTCTATAGGTTTTCCTTCAGGGTCAGAGTCAATGTTTATGTTGGTTGCCATTGGAGTATTTATAATTTTTGAATTTTTCATGCTAAATTTTTTGATTAACTCCTTAGCATATTTAGTTTGATAAATGTAGATTCCATCTTTGGTTTGTTTTATTTGTAAGCCTAAGAAAAAGTTGAGTTCTCCGACCATGCTCATTTCAAATTCACTTTCCATTAATTTAACAAATTCTTTCAAAAATTTTGAATTAGTTGAACCAAAGATTATGTCGTCAACATAGATCTGGGCGATAAAGATGTCTTTTTCTATAGTTTTTACGAACAAGGTCGGATCGATTTGTCCTTGGTTAAAGTCTTTGGAAATTAAGTAATTAGATAATCTTTCATACCATGCTCTAGGGGCTTGTTTTAGTCCATATAATGCCTTTTTTAATTTAAATACATGGTTAGGATAGTCTATGTCTTCAAATCCTGGAGGTTGGCTTATGTAGAGCTCTTCCTTGATAAAACCATTTAAGAAGGCTGACTTGACGTCCATTTGATACAATTTGAACCCTTTATTTGCTGCATAGGCTAATAACATCCTAATGGACTCGAGTCTAGCTACCGGAGCATAGGTTTCATCATAGTCTAAGCCTTCGACTTGACTAAACCCTTTGGCTACCAGCCTAGCTTTATTTCTTATTATTTCACCATGATTATCCAACTTGTTCCTAAAAACCCATTTGGTGTCTATTATTGATTTATCTATGGGTTTAGGTACAAGGTCCCAGACTTGGTTTCTCTCAAATTGTGCTAATTCTTCTTGCATTGCAATGGTCCAGTCTGGGTCAGGAAGAGCTTCATCTATAGTTTTAGGTTCAGTTTTTGAAATGAGGGCAATCTGACTAAGGTTTCTATGGGATGATCTAGTTCTGACTCCTAGGTTTGGGTCACCCAGAATTTGGTTAGGTGGGTGAGAAGTACTTACTCTAGTTGGTCTTGGTTGTGGTTCAGGTACTGGTTCTTTTACCTCATTAAGATTAGGTTGGATTTCATCATCTTCTATAGCTCTTGGATTAATGTCAACATTGTCAATTATATTAGGTAAATTGTTTTCTTCGTCAAATATTACATTAGTTGTTTCTTCAACTTTCAAGGTGTGTTGATTATAAACTCTAAAGGCTCTACTGGTTGAGGAGTATCCTAAAAATATTCCTTGGTTTGACTTGGGTGTAAATTTTCCTAAGTAATCTTTAGTATTTAAAATGTGAACTTTACAACCAAATACTTTTAAATAGTTTAGGTTGGGAATTTTATGATAGTAGAGTTCATACGGTGTTTTATTGTGAGATTTGTTTATTAAAATTCTATTTTGAATATAATTTGCCATATTTATTGCTTCAACCCAAAATTGATGACTTAACTTATATTCGTTTAACATTGTCCTAGCGGCTTCTTGTAGTGTTCTATTTTTACGTTCTACTAGTCCATTTTGTTGGGGTGTTCTAGGACATGAAAATTCATGTTGGTATCCATTTATTTTACAAAATTGCGTGAACCTATGATTTTCAAATTCTCCCCCGTGATTACTCCTTATTCTTTTAATTTTAGTATCTTTTTCATTTTCAGTTAATTTGCAAAAGTTACTAAATATTTCATAGATTTCATCTTTTGTTTTTAGGAATTTTACCCATGTGTACCTAGAGTAGTCATCAATTATTACTAAGCAGTATTGATTCTTGCTTAGTGATTTGGCTCCATGTGAGTCAAATAGGTCAATATGAAGGAGCTCTAGTATGGTGTTGGTTCTTTCTAGATTGGTTGATTTGTGGATTGACTTGGTTTGTTTTCCTTTTTGACATGCGTCACATATTGAGTTTTCAATGAATTTCAATTTGGGCAAACCTCTAACTAGACCATTGTGACTCATTTTTGAAATGAGTCTGGTGTGAGTGTGACCCAGCCTTCTGCGCCACAATTGAGTTTCCTCTTGTTGTGTCAATAGACACTTTATTGAGGATAATGATAAGTTAATTGTGTAGATGTTATTCTTCCTAAGTCCCTTAAGCCTAATTTCAGGGTTTTTAATATTTTTAACTAAACATCCAGATTTGTCAAAATTGACTAGATATCCGCTGTCACATAATTGACTTATACTTAGTAAATTAAAATTAAAATTTTCAACCAATAAGACATTTCGAATAATGAAATCGGAACTAAGTTCAATATTACCTTTTCCGATTACTTTAAGTTTATCGTCGTTGCCGAATGCAACTGATCCTAACTTCTTGTACTTGAGTTTAGTAAACTTCAATCTATCTCCAGTCATATGTCTAGAGCATCCACTATCCAACATCCATTGTTCCAATTCCTACACATGAAGTAGTTTGAATTGGTACTTTATGGATTTAAAGATAGCTTAATTGAAGTAGACTCCTAAGATTTTCTAGGTAATTCAGCAAGTATTTAAGCCTATGATATAATTTTGATTAGGATAAAATTTTTAAAATAATTTTGAAATTTAAGTTTTTTAAAATAATTTTAAATTTAAGTTTTTTTTTAAAATAATTTTGAAATTTAAGTTTTTAAAATAATTTTGAAATTTAAGTTTTTAAAATAATTTTGAAGTTTAAGTTTTTAAAATAATTTTGAAATTTAAGTTTTTAAAATAATTTTGAAATTTAAGTTTTTTTTGAAATTTAAGTTTTAAAATAATTTTGAAATTTAAGTTTTTAAAATAATTTTGAAGTTTAAGTTTTTAAAATAATTTTGAAATTTAAGTTTTTAAAATAATTTTGAAATTTAAGTTTTTTTTTTAAATAATTTTGAAATTTAAGTTTTTAAAATAATTTTGAAATTTAAGTTTTTAAAATAATTTTGAAATTTAAGTTTTTAAAATAATTTTGAAATTTAAGTTTTTTTTTAAATAATTTTGAAATTTAAGTTTTTAAAATAATTTTGAAATTTAAGTTTTTAAAATAATTTTAAAATTTAAGTTTTTTTTTAAATAATTTTGAAATTTAAGTTTTTAAAATAATTTTGAAATTTAAGTTTTTAAAATAATTTTGAAATTTCAGTTTTTTTTAAAATAATTTTGAAATTTAAGTTTTTTTTTAAAATAATTTTGAAATTTAAGTTTTTAAAATAATTTTGAAATTTAAGTTTTTAAAATAACTTTGAAATTAATTTCAATTTGAATTAATTATCAGTTTGATTTTAATTACTTAGTCATCTCACCCGATCTAAATTCTCAATCAGGGAATCCTATAATTTTTGTGAGATGAATTGAGGTTCAATTTAAGGATTTGGTTTAGTCTTGTGTTAGATTCAGGTTTAGCTTTGGGTTCAACAAGTAAGCATTCTTTGGATAAACTTCTGGGCTATGGTGAGTCACAAGGAGCTCATTAAAGTAACCAAGCCTTCGAGGTTTTCCAAATAGTCCTACCCATTGAACTTAATACTAAGACTTGATCTAACTAGTTAGGATCCATTTAAGGGTAGCTTCGGTCAGTTCCACTTGGCCAAATGCACCAGGTCGAAGCCATATCTTCCTAGACATGCGATGCCCAAGCTTCCCTAACGTACTATCATCCAAAAACTTCACCAGTACTGTGGTTCAAGTTAAACTTATCCCGTTTTAATCTAACCTTAATTACCCTGTCGGGTAATCTATTCTTGTTTTACTCATTCCAGGTAAATTAGGTTCAGTTACCCTGTCGGGTAGTTTAGTTGGAGGTGCCAGCTAGTTTGGATCCTCCATCTATTTTTCAATTTTATAATTTCGACTTGTTGAATTTTGAATTTGTAATTTAATTTTGAATTTTTAATTTAATTTCGAATTTTGGATTTTGGATTTAATTTTGAATTTTTAATTTAATTTCGAATTTTGAATTTTGGATTTGTAATTTAATTTAATTTGAGTTCGAATTTTGAATTTTGGATTTAATTTTGAATTTTTAATTTAATTTTGAATTTTGAATTTTGGATTTGTAATTTAATTTAATTTGAGTTCGAATTTTAGCTTTCCCTGGATCACGGCCTCGATATTGTCTGTCGAGGTAGTATATTTGATCCTTCGGAACCCAGTATTGGCCAAGTCCAATTTGATTGATCAATTTGGACTTGGGGACCCATGCTTGGACTGATTTACTACTTTGTTTGTTTATTAAGGATAAATAAGATTTATATTTCTTTTTACTCTTATATCCTAGCCCAGTTCTATTGTAGACTGCTCTTTGTGTCTCAAGAATTAAATCCAAATTCTTGGAGCCCAGAGAGAACTTTTCTAAGGTAATTTTTAAATCTTTTAACTGATTTTTCAGATTTGAATTTTCTTTCTCAAGTTGTTGTATTTGAGTTGAATCTTGAACTTGATCAGGTAAAGATTTTGAGTTAATTACTTCTTTAAGAATGGTTACTTCTTTTAAAAGTGACTTAATTTTCAAATTTGACTTGGCTAATTTGCGAAGTAAATAATTGACTAAATTATTAAGTCTAGGAATAGTTACAGCGGAGTTTGGCCCTTCGGAAACGGATGCGGATCCTTGGCTTTGCTCAGAGTCGGCTTCTGACTCGCTCTCGGATTCGCTGATCTGGTCCCGGGCCATCAATGCAAGTAAACTCGTTTGGTCGAGTTCGTCGTCTTCGTCCTCCGAAGAAGATTCGTCCCAGGTTGCCTTTAGGACTTTCTTTCTTCTTAGCTTCTTGGCTGCCTTTTGGTTGGGGCAGTTGGCCTTGATATGGCCCTTCTGGTTGCACCCGAAACATGTGACTTCGAATTTTACCTTTGAGTTCGATTGGGCCTCCTTAGATTGAACTGCCTTCTTCAGATCTTTCTTGTTGAAGCCCTTCTTCTTCTTGTAGAGTTTCTTTACAAGATTCACAAATTCGCTGGCCAGTTCATCTTCTGAATCTTCTGAATTGGGTTCGTCTTCTGATTCTGATTCAATTTTTCACCGACCTCTTGATTCCCGTGTTCGACTCGTTCCTGCAATCAAAGCAATACCTTTCTCGGATGGCTGTGTATTAGTTTGTTCATGGAGTTCAAATTCACTAAATAACTCGTCTAATTTTAAGGACGACAAATCCTTAGAGACTTTGTAGGCATCTACCATTGATGCCCACAATGTACTCCTAGGAAATGAGTTAAGTGCATACCTTATTATATCTCTGTTTTCTACCTTCTGCCCGATTCCATGAAGGGAATTCAGGATATCTTGAATTCGAGTGTGTAAAGAACTTGCTGTTTCGCCTTCCTGCATTTTCAAATTATATAGTTTATTAAGTAACAAATCACGCTTACTTACCTTAGTTTCAGAGGTGCCTTCGTGAAGTTCGATCAGTTTCTCCCATAGTTCCTTTGCGAAGGAGAATGGACCAACTCTGTTGAGCTCTTCTTTGGTAAGACCGCATTGGATGGTGCAGGTGGCTTTGGCGTCGGCTTCCACCTTTTTGATAAATGTTGGCTCCCAGTTTTCACAGGATGTAGGCTTACCGTCGGTACCAGTTGGTAGTTCCAGTCCTGTTTTGACGATCATCCAGGTGTCGAACTGGATCTTCAGATATATCTCCATTCGCCCCTTCCAATATCTGAAGTCCTCTCCGGAAAATAGTGGGGGACGAACGGTGCTATATCCTTCTTGTTGGGCCATTTAGATCTGAAAGAACAGAAACAACAAGATCTATTCCAAGACTGAGTCTTGGATTAGTAGTGCGGGAGGAAGGAAAGAAAAAATAACAGGCTCAAGTGGTATTGACCAACTTTGAGCAGAAAATCGATTTGTGAAAAGAAATTAGAATATAGCTATGAGGCTAAATTCTAATCGACTCCGAACAAAACCACGAAAAAATTGTCTCGAATAGTGGTTGCACTGATTCAAGACGACCCCGCTCTGATACCAATTGTTGGATCGAGACGCGCTAGAGGGGGGGGTGAATAACGCTCGTGGCTATTTTGTACGATTATCAGAAATCTAACGAATTATCGGAGTAATAAGCAACGGAATAAAATAATCAATCACATAGACACAGGGAATTACTTCGTTCGGAGCCTAAGGCGACTCCTACTCGAAGGCCTACGATCCTTGATCGCTTCCGGTGGGCAACAACTATAATCTCGATAAGAATTAGAAGCTTCTTACAAAGAAAGTATTATAATCAAAGTTATACCGACAACTTAAAGAAAAAGAAAGCGGAGCTCCGGGTTGTCCGAATGTTGTAGCAGCACTTCGGAATGATTTTGTTAGCAGCACGTTGAAGAAGGAAAGCCTCAAACATGATTGATTGAAGTGCTGGTCGAAACCCCCTTATAAAGGGTGTTCAAGGCGCCTTGAAGGCTGTTCAAGGCGCCTCCATGCTGCTGATCTGGTCGAACTTCATCCCTTGGAGGCGCCTTATACCTGCTCAAGGCACCTTCCAAGGCGCCTTATACTCCCTTCAAGGCGCCTTCGATGAACTTTCACTCCATGGAGGCGCCTCGGACACTGTTCATCCGAGGCTTTAGGTTGCTCCTTTGCACCGCAGATACGTTAGTCCCAAACAATATCCCGCAACACAAAGTTAGCACAATAAACATGATAAATGAAGTATAGACAGTCTCACTTCGGATTTTCGGCCGGAAACCCTAGGTCGACCCGACGCCCCACTCTCCCTACGGGAACGCGCCTCACCTACTCCACTCGGAGATTTACATTGTCACGATCCTCCGGATCGACTTTGCTCATCACTCGATGCTTCCGGACTTTCTGCTGGACATCCAGCTTCTACCTGGTTCGCGACACCAGGACTTTTCACCTAGGGTTACCACCCCCTAGGACTTTTGCCTGAAGCCATCGACCTGCCAAGACTTTCCGCATAGGGTTACCACCCCCTATGACCTAGGGTTACCGCCCCCTAGGGTTTTCCCTTTGCCTAACCGCAGCTAGGACTTTCCTGAAATCCTCAAGTAGACTTGTTAGACTACAAAACATCTTAACTTTGAATTCTTTGCCGTTATCAAAACACGAGTTCGATCGTCGGATGCTTCCCGCACCAACACTTTTAGGACTCCAAATCATGAAATTTGGGGTGTTACAATCCTCCCTACCTTATAAAATGTTCGTCCTCGAACTTAGAATAATTTCTAGATCTCTCTGTCTCATACTGTCCTTACGCTCCTAAATAACTTCCTCATACTTCTGATTCTAGATAACTTTCACTAATGGTACTCTTTTGTTCCTTAGTCTCTTAACTCTTCGGTCCTTTATTATTCATATCGCATCGTACCTATTAGTGGTCTTTCTAGTTCTAATTACTTAACTGGGCTTCTGACTCCCCATTGTCTTGTCCTCTATCTTAACATCTAGTTATGCCAAGAATTATACCTGATATCTTCTCTATCCTTTCTAAACATACTTATGTATATATGAATATACGAGAAACAAAACTAAAATTGTCTCTATTCTTTCTAAGCATATGTATCAAAACATAGAAAATTAAAACATGAATTTCCTTCTTTCCTAAGCACATATAAGCAGATACTCTATATTGCAAATAATAAAGAAAGCATAAAAGAATACTTTCTTACTTGAAGACAGCAAGGATGGTGCTGATGTGTGATGCTGGAGAATGGGAACTGCTCTGATACCAACTGTAACGACCACCCTTCTTACTACTACTACTCTCTAAGGATGACCGTTACTTAACTACTAACTCTACTTAACTACTAACTCTACTTAACCGGTGTGATTAAAAACCACATGGAAACCCTACCGAAAAATTTCGACAGAGTCTCCCCTGTACCGGTGACCTTATTCAACAATACATGCAATATATATACTCAGCCACAAGCGGCTGGAACACATATCAATCAACCACGCAGTATAATAAATCCAAAATAAAGAAAACAACACAAGAAATCATCACACAAGATTACAATTCTTCTACTACGTCCTAATCATATCAAAATAACAAATACCATCTCAAATACTCCTATCATAGCAAAAGACAATAAAAACTAAACTAAAACTTCTTTCCTAGTCCCAAGGCTTCCATAGTCCTGGCATCACACATCCTTCGAACACCTCCTTGTCGCCTTCCTTTCTATATCTTTTCCTTTCCTGTATCTGCAGTAAGAGGAAGTGTAGTCTATAAGCAAAATTTGCTTAGTAAGCGCTATCTAACTCACAAAATCTCGATATGCATGAGGATATACTGAAATCTAAAACTGAATGCTCAAAAGGAAATCTACTCATGCTCATCTACTAGTGAAAGAAACATACTGAAAGGCTAAACATGTAAAGTAAATCTATACAATCATGCTAGCATAAAGAACTAAGCTTACTGAATTCTAAACACCTTCTGAATCTTATTTCACTTGTTTAAAGACTTATTCTTTAAATACTTTATAATTATGTAAAACTTTCAGAAACTTATACTTATAATACTTCAAAATAATAATCAACTTCTTCTTGGGCCCGGCAACTGTGCTTTTACTTTTGTAACGACCCGACCCATTCGGCGGCCCATTTGGCGGCCCATTTGGCGACCCTATGGTCGTCGACCGTCGACCGTCGGCCGAGCCGGGACGACTATGGGAGCCCAACCCAAGGACAGAGAGTCCAACACAGTGCCACTGATAAAAGTAAAATATTTGTTATCTTTTAATACTTCTATATAATGACTCGACATTTTCTTTAGCACCTTGTGTGCCAAAATCCCTAAACTCTTGACTTTGGGATCCACTTAAGGCCTTGGCCTTTTTTCTTTCTTTTCTTTATCTTTCTTATACTTGTTCAAGTAAAATACTAGCCTCTTCAAACATGCTACAACAGATTAAAACAAAGGAAAACAAATCTGAAGTCTTTAGTCATGCTACAGTAGAATTAAATCAAAGGAAGGAAAATCTGACTTCTATAAGCATGCTACATCAGAAACAAATCAAAAGAAAGCAAATCTAACTTCTTCAAACAGGCTACATCAGATTCAAATAACAACATGAACTTAGAACTAAACTTAGGTATAAACAGTTAGAGCTTAAGGTAAATCATGTATAGGAATATGATGGACTTAAAGCTATGCATACTAGAAGCGATAAATTCATATTAAAATAAAACCTAGGTCATGCTTAAAGAATTCAAAAATCTGTATTGCTTCTACAGGTTGTTCATGTTGTCCCAATAGCAAATAAATCTAGAAATCTGCTCGTGCACATTTAATAGCAAAGAAACTAGAATTAAAGGAATCAAATGCTTAAGGAAATCTAAGTTCCTGCACTGCTACTGAAAGGAACTAAAACATGGATAATCATCTTGATGTGTGCCATGGCTATAATGGAAAAACATAGAAAAGTGCCTCTGCTTCAATCCACGGCAAAAATGGAAGAAAAGAAAACAGAAAAGTGCCTCTACTTCAATCTACGACAAGGAAGGAAAACTACAATACCAGCCATTCGTCACTAGACTATTTGTTAAATTCTAAACCTAACAATTCTGTATCAACTTCATGGCAGCAACTTCAAATCTAACCGAAATTCGAGAGACTTGATGGGAGCCGACAGTATTCTTTGAGCTAGCAACAAATAAAGCAATCTAAACATGAAAAACAGATCATAAAAGCTGGGGAGCCTAACTGCATGATCAATTCATTTAAATCTCTTCTCCTATTCCTTATAAAACTCACGGTAGCGGCTTCAAACTCATTAATCTTTACAGCTTATTCCGAAAATCCAAAAGAATCTCAATTCAAGCTTGGATCCATTGAATCCCACGGCAGCAAACACAAATAGAAAATTTGTACAGCATGCTTCGAATTCAAGAATGCAAAGATCCGAAACTAAATTATTCTAAGTTCCTCTTTCTTGTTCTTTCTTTGAATCTCACGGCAACAAGCCCTAAAACCAAAAATCTCCACAGCAAAACCCGAAATGCAAAAGAAATTCGTTCACAGCAGAATCCTTTATCAATGACTTACACGGCAACTAAGCAAAAAGGAACCCAAATAGCAACTACATGGCACAAAAACAACCTCACAGCAGCAAACATGAATTCCCAATCTTCATAGAAAATTCAAAAACAAGAAGGAATACGAATCCGGAGCTATCCTACTGTAGGTGAGTAGCAACTTACATCGGATTCTTGGTCTTACAGCCGAAAGAGAGCCTTCTAGGGCTCGGAGAAGTGAAGATCTCGGTGGCTTCTTGGTGTTCCCGAGCTCCCCTCGTCGAGGTGGTTCACACACGGGTGGAGACCGGCCGGAAAAACCCTTCGCCGGCGCTGGAGATCGAGCCCTAACGCCTTCTTCTTCGTTTCCGCCGTGAGAGCAGAACGGCGTCGCGCCACGAGAAGGAGGAGGAAAAGGTTTAGGGTCGGGAGAAATTAGGGCTCGGGATTTTACCTCCTCAACTTATCTCTCTTTATAATCTCCATATTCTGTTAACTTGTTAAATAAATTTTCCTACCTTTTCTAAACAAAACCGACGGCTGGATCACTTGGTCAGCCGGGTTTTGACCGAGCCAAAGGCCGCAGGTTCAAGTCCCCAGCCAAGCCTTTTATTCTCCTTTTATTTTGCTATTAACTATTTATTACTTAAATACAATTCGACCCTTATTTGATCAAGTAATAACTGCTAGCCCAGTTGGTTAGTTGGGTTTTGCTCGGGTCAGGGGTTGTCGGTTCAAGCCTCAGCATGGACATTTTTTTGTCGAAACTTCTTTCGTTTAGTAAAAATACCAAACGACCTCCAAAAATTGCATAAAAATATTCTATAAATTTCTAAAAATCCCTAGAATTTTTCTAAAGCATTTCTAGATTTTAATAAGGTCTTTTAGGACTCCAAATCATGAAATTTGGGGTGTTACAAAATACCTTTATGCTCGGGCAGACTTTGCATGATCGGGCATATATGAACACATGGGTGCTTGCTCTGCCTTCAGTCGATCGGTAACATGCTGAGAATCATGCCTTTATGCTCGAGCGTGCTTTGCCCGATCGAGCATATATGAGCACGTGGTTGTTTGCTCAGCCTTCGGTCGGGCGGTAATATACTAGAAGTCATACATAAGGCTAAGTACTTTTACGCTCGGGCAGGCTTTACCCGACTGAGCGTGTATGAGCACATGAGTGCTCGCTTGACCTTCGGTCAGCTGGTAACATGCTGAAAATCTATCTCCATGGGGTGAGTATAGTAATACCCCAACTCTGCTTCCCTTCTTGGTGGTCCACCCTTCCACAAATATTTTCTATGTCTCTTGTAGTTCCAGATCGGACATCTTAATTAAGAAATTGGCTAAGGCTGGGGTCATAATTGTCATATGCGGTTGGTACTGCACATCATATTTGTTGTATCGGGTGGACTGACTAAAGGTGGTGAATAGCCTATAAATAGAATTTTCAAACTCTCTTGCTTTTAACTTTGAAAGGACACACAATTAGTTAATAAAAATAAATAACATAAGAAGGATAAAGACAGGGGATAATATTTTTTACTTTATTATTGTTGGTGCAATTGACCTCTAGGATTTTGATGTTTATTTGACATTATGTTTATTAGAGTATTGAACTTGATTGGATGACTAGCAAAGGGGTGAGAAGTGTAAGGAACTAGGGCGCTAAACACGCTTAAGCGCAGAGGAAAACTTCTAGTTCCTCTAGAAGATCCATGCGAAGGGAAAGACATGTTACAATCTATACTAAATTTATATCATGATAGTATACCTTTGATGCGTGCACACGAACTCCAGACAGCTTGGATCTCAGCACGATCACACATTCGCACCTCTATGGTATCCACACGAACAAGTGTTCTTTTGTCTCACAAACTCGCAAAGTGGAGAAGGCAACCACCTAAGTTTGTGCTAACAACCTTGATAGGAGGTCTCCGACTAGAGGAGAAGAGAAGAGGAAGGAGAATGTAGAAGTATACCAAAATGAGAGAAAAAATGCTTAAGTATTTTCATCTAATGGAAATACTTAATGAGCATTAATTCAATTAATGAGCATTAATGAGTATTTACACTTCATTAAGGACCACATTTAAACCTCTTCATTTTGAATCCAATTTTGAAAATTGAATGATTCATTGAATTTCAAAATTCAATAAATTAATCTCCATTAATTCTCTTAGTGAATGAATTCACTTAAGTCTAACTCAAGTCTAATCCACTTAAGTCTAACTCAAGTCCAATTCAATCGAGTCTTACTCAATTGATCTCATGCAATTTCAAATATAATGAATCATTATTTCACTAATTCTTATTGACTCCTTGAGTCTAGTTTGAATTGGACTCAATCCAATAATTAGATCTAATTTAGTCTAACTCAATAAGTCCAATTCGGATTAGACTTAATCCAATGATTCACCATATGAACACATCTCCAAATCTACTTGTTCTTTGTGTGTGACCCAATAGGTTCTCGTAACATTGGTAATGTATCCAAATCAACATTTAGATACATAAGCAATGAGTGGCATCTAGCAAGGCATCATTGCTACCCAAGTGACGAGAAAGTCGAGATCCGACCTAACTTGTCCGTAACTATTATCTTGTATGACTTAGTCCCTCTATCCTTGATATCTGGATTGATTAATAAGGTATAGACCGTGTCATCCTCTTATCAACCTTTTGTGTTTTTTGATCTCTAAGTATAAAACATCCTAGTATTTTTTATTTTTCTTATTTATATATATTTATATATACTTTAAAAAAAACTCATGCATGCATACTCATAATTAACAAAACATTTAACATCCTTGATTAGAATCCACTGTAGTCAAAGTCCTGAATAATTAGAAATTCTAATTTAAACCTAGCATCCTAAAACAAGTAGCATACAAAAAAAAAAACTCTTAACCCCTCGGAAACAACTCAGAGTATAAATATCTTAAAATCTTTTAACTTTAGTCATAAACGTTTATCATGATATTGCAGAAAGCTCGCAAGGTCCTTGGGTGTGTACTACCTGTCCAGTCCAATCAAGTACCAAGTCCTTCAGGTTCATCATTATTCTCACCTGCATCATTCAAACCCAATGAGTCAAATGACTCAGCATGATCTAACCATTATGTCAAATATTATATAAGCATACATATGCAACAGTAGGAATACCTGTAATGAAATACCTTTAACAAGAAAAAGTGCAGCTTCCTTAAGTCATGAGCATCGAATAGCTTAACCATAAGTCTTTTAAAATCATAAGCATATGCCTATACCCTTAATAATTAGAAATTGTGAATATCATAATCTTTGCTGTAAATCATTATCATATCATAATCATCATCATAGCTTAATCATCATCTTCGCAGCATCATCATCATGAATCATCTATCATAAAATTATTACAATTTAGGTGAAGTTTGATCCTTGTTTGTGACCAACTTATATCATTAGTCGAATGATCAATCTAGCATTAAGTAACCGTAGTACTCAGCGGTGGGGACATCAGTAACCCTTTTGTCACTGAGCCCTGGCCTATCATAAATTTGGTATTGGGGTCCCTCTGGGGCCTTATCCCATAAACGAGGTCCCTCTGGGATCTTGACCCTCACAGTATCATTATTTGTCACAAACAATTCACATTCCTCAAAATAAATTTTAGCTTATCATCACTACAAAATTATCATACTTCATGACAGTTTTTTTTCCTTAAGACCATGCATGTAATTTACATCATTAAATTTTCATAAATTAACATATTATTCATGCATGCATAATATTACGTAAATTTCATGCAACATGTATTCTATAAAATTACATGCATGAAATAATTAGATTCCCTAAATTATCATAAAATAACCATTTTTATTTTTATCATATATTAATGTTATTAGGACACTGCTGGGACTTCTAAAATACTAAGGTGCAAAATGATCATTTCTTCTTTGAAACCCTAACCCACTTAATCCTTTGACCATAAATCTTTGACCTGAACGTAATCAAACTGATCATAAGACCCTAAAATAGATCTTTCATCATTCCTTAAATACGAACCTGAGCCCCTCGACTATGTTTCGTAATTCTTTTAAAATTTGAACTGGTGTCCCGATTTTAATCTGAATCGACCCGAAACTTAACTGATTTTTTTTTCGAAACCCAACCATAATTTATCATAACATATTTATGTTGGAGTGTATACTAAAAGCCTAGCTTTTGTAAATATTTATTTTTGAAATAAAAGAATCACATTGGTCAATATCTACATTTATTTGTTAAATATAATTGTTCAATTAATTTATATAGTAGATAACATAGAGTGTGGTGGCATACTCAGAAGATCATGTTGTTGGTTCTCTATAAATTACAAATAATAGCTCACGACTAAGATGGAAAGGAACAAACCATCAGAATAGTCGTAGTGTAATTAAGTATTAGTTTATCTTAAATAATAAATTACACTGATACACTTTAAGTGTATTGAATAGGATCATTTAGGTAAGTTCTTTTTATACTGACTTAGTAAAAGAACTAAACCTTAGTTATTATAGAAGTGTGTGTTCTTAATCCTAATATAATAACAAACACATATATTTAATATTTATTTCTTTAACTTATCTAAGGGTGAGGTTTAGCTCGATAAATTAATATGCCTGATAAGTTGGGAAATGATATTACTTATAGTGTGTGTTGTTGATTATATAAGGAATCTGTGTCCTAGTTATTTAGGTTGAGAATGCCCCCAAGAGGAGCTCATAAGGATTTCCATGTTAAACCCTGCAGGTGGACTTAGTCCGACATGACAATAAAGTTGAGTGGTACTACTCTTGGAGCTAGATATTAATTAAGTGAGTTGTCAGTAACTTAATTAGTGGGCATTCCTAATCTTAAACACAAGGAGACTAACACACTCGTAATAAGAAGGAGCCCATAATGTAATTTGGGATTGGTGCGGTAGTGCGGTAATAACTCTCTAGTGGAATGAGTTATTATCGATGAACTTGAGTTGTGTGTTCGGGGCGAACACGGGGTACTCAAGCATATCGGAAGGCCAAAACCAATTTCTCCTCTAAGTCCCTGTCGTAGCCTCATTAAAGTCTCAAGTCCATCCAAAGAAAGGTCTATCTTGGTATCCAAGAAGGGGGCCGGTCCATTGCTTGGTGACCAAGCAATGGCCGGCCACATCTCCTCTTAAAGGGCCGACCCTATTGCTTGGTGACCAAGCTAGTAGGGGGTCGGCCACAATATTCAAACAAGGAGGGTTGTGTTTGAATTTTTAAAATCTTCTCTTTGTAGAAAACTATAAGTTTTAAAAGAGATATTTAAATTTTAAAAAATTTCCTTATTTGAATTTCGCCACATGTTTTAATAGAGAGTTTTAAAAGTTTTAAAACTTTCCTTTTTTAACCATCCTCATGGTTTAAGAAAAAAGGAGGAAGATAAGTTTTAAAATTAAAATTTTCTATCATCATGTTAAAAAAGAAAATTTTATAAGAGAAGTTTTAAATTTTAAAATATGGTTTTAATTTTTAAAACTTTCCTTTTTTAACTCTAGGAAAGAGCGCTTGTAAAATTTTATAAGAGTATTTTCTTCTTGTAAAATTTTATAAAAAAATTATTTTTTCTTTCCTAAATATGGTGGCCGACCACCTTGCTTGGTGCCCAAGCAAGGGCCAAGCAAGGTGGCCGGCCAAACTCAATCCTAAACCAAATAGGATTGATCACAACCATTGATTTGGTGATTCATTCAATCAAGAGGAAAGAAAAGGAAAAATTAAAAGGGAAAAGGAAAAACTCTTGGATGATTTTATTTTTTGTAAAAAGTTTTTCCTTATTTGCCTTGGGCAAGTAATATAAAAGAAGGGGTGAGGGGGCTTCATGAGACACAACTCTTATTCTCTTGGTGGCCGGCCCTCTCCCTTCTCCCTTTCCCTTTGCTCTCTTCTCCTTGGTGGTGGTGGTGGCCGAATTTTAGAAGAAGAGGAGGAAGCTTTTGGGTGGTGTTCATCTTGGAGGATCGTCTCCCACACGACGTCCAAGGTGAGGCGAGGAATACGACAGAAGATCTTGAGGTCATTAGCTTACAAAGAGAAGGTATAACTAGTAGTTTTCTTCCGCATCATTCTAGTTATTTTCTTTGTAAGAATTCTAAATATAAGAGGCAATTAGATCTAGTTTTTCTAATTTATTTTTCAAGTTTGTGTTTTCTTCTTTTTCGAATTTTTGATTCGATTGTTCCTTTTGGTTAACCTAGAGTTATTTAAAGAAATAAATATTAGCTTTCCTTAAAAGGCTTTGCCTAGGCGGTGGTGGTTGCTACCATATCCAAGAAGGTCATGTGCCTCGCCATGCAAACCTGGAAGTCGATTTTGGAAATTAATATTTATGGAATTAATAACTTAGGTAGATTTGAATCAATAGTGTTAAGTTCCACTTGCGATTCAAATCTAAAGCATTAAAAACAAATAAGTTAAATTTGGAATCAATGATGTTAAGTTCCGTCTGCGATTCCTAATTTAACTTCTAAAGAGCACAATAGGTTATTTAAGGAAAGGTTCGACACTTATTCAAAAAAATTTTGTAAAGTGGAACCGGTACGTTTTCCTAGGACTACCCAACAATTGGTATCAGAGCTAGGGTTTACCTCTGTGTGTTTAGAATTCAAATAGGTTATGCACATGTCATACATAATTTAGGCAGGATAATAGTAGGATGTGCTAACTCTTTGGTTGCAGGCTCCAACTATTATGGCTTATTGATATTGTATGTGATTGGACCCTTGGACATGTCAAGGGCATTATTTGTGTACATGATTGTATGTATAAAATACAGCAGGAGCTGTATTATTTTTAGAATTTTTTTTTTTGTTCGATCTAGAATACATGTACATTCCCTCGTGGAATATAGGATCGATATATGTAAAATTCTATTTTTGTCGCGGATCAGATTCTTGCGAGGCGTGGTACTTTTGGAGCACCAGGGGCGCAGCGGAATAAGAAGCAAGATGGATGCGACGACTTGACCTGATGGCGGTGGCTAAAGATGGCAGCAGCTAGGGTTGGAGCACATGGAGGACAGTAACAGAAAAAGGCCATAATAGTTGGAAAATAATTTCCATATTTATCGCTTTTATTTACTGTGATGTGTGTGTATGCATTTGATGTATGCTAACATAGGTTAAAATCCTCATTTTTAAATAACTAAGTGGGAGAGTAATTTTAATAAATCTCATGGTCTCCATTACTGGTTTGTAAGTGATGCAACAAGCTTGCGTGTTGGCTCTGAGTGCCTCCCTCCACAACGGATGAGTTTGTTGCGGATCACTAGATCAAACTTCCTTTTATGGATGGTTATAGGAAATTATTTAAGAGCGTGTGATGTTCTCCAACTGAAGGGACACAATCCTATTTAATGGACTTAGTATCAAGTAATGGTATACACTTAGACACATTCAATAGTATCCTCCCCAATGGATTCACTGCTATTGTTTTGTGTGACCAAAGTAAAACCAACTATTAATTTTATTTGTCATAAAGTTAGGATGACAAGATAATAAAATTAATGGGTCACACCCTCCTCTTACAAATGTTGAATTTACATACGCCCACCCTAACGTGGCATGCAATATTCACGGTGATTTTAGGTGTTGGTTAATTTAAAATAGTATTGTTTGAGGAATCAATATTATTCTAAATTTAGAGTCTTGACCAAAGTTTATTTTGTGATTCTTATAATGACTTTCAACCCACTGGCCATTATACTAAAAGAGAACAAACTTACTGGTCCCAACTATATTGATTGGAAAAGAAACCTGGACATTGTTTTTACTGCTGAGAGCTATAAGTTTGTACTAACTGAGGCTTGCCCTGATGCACCTAACGGTGACTCTACCCCAGAGGAGATTGAGTATCATAAGAAATGGGTAAAAGCTGATGAGATGGCGTGGTGTTACATTTTGGTATCAATGTCAAATGTATTGCAACATCAGCATCAAGATTTACCAACAGCTTATGATATAATGAACAATCTCAAAGAACTCTTTGGGCACCAGAGTCGGACTGCTAGGCAAGAGGCAATGAGAAAGCTAATGACAGCCACCATGTCTGAGGGGATACCCGTAAGGGATCATATCCTCAAAATGATGGCTTATCTAAATGAAATGTAAGTCCTTGGAGGAGAAATCGAAGGGGAAACCCAGGTCGATATAATTCTCCAAACGCTACCTAGAAGTTTTGAGCAGTTCCGCCAACTATAACATGAACAAAAGAGTGTATACGTTGGCGAAACTTCTGATAGAACTACAGGCAGCAGAAGGAATATTTCATCACAGTTCTTAGATTCACTATGTTGGAAATGGTTCTACTTCTAAGTCGAAAGGCAAGAAGAAGAAGAAACAGGTCTTTTCAGCAAAGAAGGTGAATAAACCTCAGGTACAGGACAAAAAGCTAGAATGAAGAAGTCGAAGGGCACGTGTTTCATCTGCAAGCAGTCTAGACATTGGAAAGTGGACTGTCCTCATAGGAACCAGAACAATAAAGGTATATCTCATACTTTAGTAGTTGAAACATGTTTAGCGGTGTTATCTACCAGCACCTGGTGTGTAGATACGGGAGCCACTGATCATGTCTGCAATTCTTTACAGGGGTTCCAGGAAACCCGACGACTATTTGATGGAGAGATAACTGTCTACATGGGCAATGCTACTAAGGTGGCGGTTGTTGCAGTGGGAGACGTCTACTTATCATTTTATAGGAATAGAAATTTGATTTTATCTTTATGTACCCAGTTTTAGAAAGAATTTAATTTCAGTTTCTAAACTGTATTTGGATGGATATTCAGTTTCTTTTAGTAACAATGTGGTTATAAAGAGAAATAAGGTGATTATCTATTCTGGTGCATTGGTTGACAATTTATATACTTTAAATTTAATTTCACCCACAAAACAAAATATGGAAATTAATAACATATCTTCTAACTCTAATAAGAGAAAAGAACCTTCAGAAATGAACCAAACGTATCTTTGGCATCTAAGGCTTGGACATATTAACTTAAGTAGGATTCAAAGGCTTGTAGTCGATGGACTCTTGGGTTCATTAGAGTTGGAAACCTTTCCAACATGTGAATCTTGCTTGGAAGGTAAAATGACCAAGAGACCTTTTAAGGCCAAGGGGTATAGAGCCAAAGATGCGTTAGAACTGGTTCATTCTGATTTGTGTGGTCCTATGTCTATCCAGACAAGAGGTGGTTATGATTATTCAAGATATGGATATATTTACCTGATACGCCGCAAGTCTGAATGCTTTGACAAGTTCAAAGAATATAGGGTTGATGTGGAGAAATGTCTTGGTAAAAGTATCAAGACACTAAGGTCTGACCGTGGTGGCGAATACCTTTTTGGAGAGTTTAGGAATTACTTATCAGAAGTCGAGATTCAATCCCAATTGTCTGCACCTGGTACACCCCAGTAGAATGGTGTGGCTGAATGAAGGAATAGGACTCTTATGGAAATGGTTAGATCGATGATGAGTTATTCAGAATTACCAAATTCATTTTGGGGATATGCTTTAGAAACAGCAGTGTACATTCTGAATATGGTACCTTCTAAAACAGTTCCTTCTACTCCCATGGAATTATGGAATGGGCGTAAGCCTAGTCTGAATCATATCCAGATATGGGGTAGTCCAACACATGTGCTGAAGGGAGATACTGACAAGTTGGAATCACGTACAGAAGTTTGTCTATTTGTAGAATATCCTAAGGGAACGAAAGGTGGTTTGTTTTATAATCCTAAATATCATAAAATCATTGTTAGCACCAATACTCGATTTTTAGAAGAAGATTATGTAATGAACCATAAACCCATGAGTGAAATTGTTCTAGAAGAAATTAGAGAGGACACGTCTACTTTAGTACCGATAGTACAAGATGAAGTACCACAAGAAACTGCAACACGTGTCACACATGATACACAGCCATAGAAAGTGCCTCGTCGTAGTGGGAGGGTTGTGAGGAAACCTGAGAGATTCATGTTTATGGGAGAGTCTTCGGACTTGATCCCAGGTAAACATGAACCTGATTCCCGAACATATGACGAAGCACTCCAAGATATAGATGGAGTATCTTGGCAAAAGGCAATGAATTTCGAAATAAAATCTATGTATTCTAATAAGGTCTGGGAGCTTGTAGAACAACCTGATGGTGTAAAAGTCATTGGATACAAGTGGATCTACAAAAGGAAACGAGGGATGATGGGAAGGTAGGAACCTTCAAAGTAAGGCTTATTGCGAAAGGGAACACTCAGAAAGAGGGAATCGATTATGAGGAGACTTTTTCACCAGTAGCTATGCTTAAGTCTATCCGGATACTCTTATCCATTGCCGCTCATATAGATTAAAGAAAACATCCATATGAAGCAACCAGAAGGGTTCATTGAAAAGGGCAAAGAGCATCTAGTGTGTAAGCTCAATCGCTCCATTTATGGACTAAAGCAAGCTTCAAGATCTTGGAACATCCAGTTTAATGAAGTAATCCAATCATATGGATTTATTCAGTGTCCGGATGAGTCTTGTGTATACAAGAAGTATAACGGAAACGTGGTGGTATTTCTTGTACTATACGTAGATGATATTTTGTTAATTGGCAACAATGTCAAGGTATTATCGGACGTAAGGGTATGGTTGTCCAAATAATTTGATACGAAGGACTTAGGAGAATGTGCACACATTCTTGGGATCAAAGTTATAAGGGATCGCAAGAAAAGAATGTTGTGTCTATCCCAAGATTTATATATAGATACAATCCTTGCTCGTTTTAGCATGCAAAACTCCAAGAAATGTTTCTTACCTTTTAGGCATGGAGTAACCTTATCTAAAGAGATGTCTCCAAAGACATCAAAGGAGATAGAGGACATGAAGGCGGTTCCTTATGCCTCGGCTGTAGGAAGCCTTATGTATGTAATGCTGTGTACGAGACCTGATATCTGTTTTACCGTATGGACAAGGACATTGGACTGCAGTAAAACATATATTAAAGTACCTGAGAAGGACTAGAGACTATATGCTAGTTTACCAAGCAGACAATTTGCTCCCTGTGGGTTACACAGATTCGGATTTTTAATCAGATAGGGACAAAAGTAAGTCTACGTTAGGTTATGTGTTTACTCTAGGAGGTGGAGCCATTGCATGGAGGAGTGTTAAGCAGAAATGCGTCTCGGACTCAACCATGGAAGTTGAGTATGTGGCAGCCTCTGAGGCAGCCAAAGAAGATGTATGGCTAAGAAACTTTCTAATGGACTTAGATGTGATTCCTGGTTTGCTCAAGATCATCACAATTTATTGTGATAATCGTGGTGCAGTTGCAAACTCGAAGGAACCACGAGCCCATAAAGCAAGTAAACATATAGAGCACAAGTACCACCTGATACGAGACATCATCAAGCGAGGAGAAGTTGTCGTCGCCAAGATTGCATCAGCAGATAACCTGGCAGATCCTTTCACTAAGGCCCTTCCGGCGAAAGCTTTTAATCGTCATGTGGAGGGGATGTGAATAAGATGTATGGCAACAGATATAGCAGCTTAGTCTTTTAGTATAAGTGGGAGATTGTTGGAGTGTATACTAAAAGCCTAGCTTTTGTAAACATTTATTTTTGAAATAAAAGAATCACATTGGTCAATATCTCCATTTATTTGTTAAATGTAATTGTTCAATTAATTTATATAGTAGATAACATGGAGTGTAGTGTCACACTCAGAAGATCATGTTGTCGGTTCTCTATAAATTACAAACAGTAGCTCACGACTAAGATGGAAAGGAACAAACCATCAAAATGGTCGTAGTGTAATTAAGTATTAGTTTTTCTTGACTAATAAATTACACTGATACACTTTAAGTGTATTGAGTAGGATCATTTAGGTAACTTCTTTTTGTACTGACTTAGTAAAAGAACTAGACCTTAGTTATTATGGAAGTGTGTGCTCTTAATCCTAATATAATAACAAGCACATATATTTAATATTTATTTCTTTAACTTATCAAAGGGTGAGGTTTAGCTCGATAAATCAATATCCCCGATATGTTAGGAAATGATATTACTTATAGTGTGTGTTGTTGATTATAGAAGGAATCTGTGTCCTCGTTATCTAGGTTGAGAATGTCCCCAAGAGGAGTTCATAAGGATTGCCATGTTAAACCCTGCAGGTGGACTTAGTCCGACATGACAATGAAGTTGAGTGGTACTACTCTTGGAGCTAGATATTAATTAAGTGAGTTGTCAGTAACTTAGTTAATTAGTGGACATTCGTAATCTTAAACACAGGGAGACTAACACACTCATAATAGAAAGGAGCCCATAATGTAATTTGGAATTGGTGCGGTAGTGTAACACCCCACCCTCCTCACTACTAGTCTGTGAGGGTGGAGCGCTACTGGACTACTAACTTTATTTAACTAAAATTGTTCGCATGTAAATATCAATACTTAAAACTCTCAAAAACTGAAAACATGCAATTAAGTAGTAGCGGAAAACTAAATGACTCATCTCGACATTCTACTCTAGCATTTGTTCACAACTAAACTAATATATATTAATCTGAACATGCTAAAACTATATATATGAATCTGAAACATGCATGCAATAATAATAATACAACTCAAGTAATGGAACTAAAGTTCCATTTCAAATAAAAAGAAAAGTTCTAAACCATAAAGTATTCGATACAAGGTCTGAATGAATTTTAAACTAATTCCCAAGGCTTCCATAGTCCAAAAATCACACATCCATCCGCACCTCCTTGTCGCCTTCCTTCGCTATAGCTTTTCCTTTCCTTTATCTGCAGTAAGAGGAAATGCAACTATAAGTAAAATTGTTTAGTAAGCGCTATCTAACTCACAAAACTCGAATATGCATGTGACTGGAAGAAATCTAGAAACTGAATGCTCAAAAGAAGATACTACTCATGCTCATCTAACAGCAAAAGAAACATAACATACTGAAATACTAAACATGTAATCAAATCTAAACAACATGTCAGCATACAAGAAAACTAAACTTGTTGAATTTTAAACTTATGTGAAGCTTATTTTACTTGTTTAAAAAATTTTACTTTAATACTTCAAAATAATAATCAATCTCTTCTTGGGCCCAGGCTTAGTACTAAAGCGCGCTCCCTAATAGAAACTGGGGTAGCGACCTACCAGTCCCACGAGGGTAAAGACCTCGGTCTTACCAGGGCCAAGACCTCGGAATTGGTCACCTGAATTTATTTAACGACAACCTCGAAAGTCGGGTACTAGCCTTTCAAAGTAAAATATCTTAATTACTTCTTCTTTAAATACCTTGGCATTTTAACAAGTACCTTGTGTGCCCAAATCCCTAAAGACTTGACTTTGGGATCTACTTAAGGCCTTGACCTTTTTCTTTCTTTCCTTTATCTTTCTTATACTTTTCTTATACTCAAAATACTGATAGGGAACTCAAAATCTGGAACTGAAATGCTTAATGAAAAATCTGCACTAATGCTTAACAGAAATCTGCACTAATGCTTAACAAAATCTGCACTAAATCTTAACAAAAATCTGCACTAAAGCTTAACAGAAATCTGCACTAAAGCTTAACAGACATCTGCACTAATGCTTAACAAAATCTGAACTACATACTAAAGAGGAACTGTGCATGCTTATCAATTCAGCAAAAGAATAACTCTACACTTCTACTACGAGTTATTCATGACTAATTACTGCTAACAAAAGAAAGGAGATTCTGGTTGCATACTAAAGAACCTGGTCTTACCCCTATCAGAGCACAACCTGCACTGCACGTCAGCTCTAAAGAACTGTTCATCCACCCCTAAAGAGTTTAATAGGGTACCTATATTCCACATATAAGAGAACTCTAGGTTTCTTTATTATAGGGCACAGAATTCCTTCAACTAACTATTGCAGAAATGAAAAGAGATGACAAATCACAGAATTTCCCTTAGCCCACAACAAATCTCAACTCTTTACAACATATTTCAAAGCCAAGAGGAAAACTAAACCGAAATCTGCAAATTCCAGTCCATAACAGCATATTCCGAAATCTGAACTTGCATTGTACCGAAAAGAACTAAATCTGCAACCATGCTAAAAAAAAAAACTATTCTTAAACTAACTGTTCATGCTATTAAGCCACACGACTGAATCCTCTTTAAGCATGCTACAACAAAACACAAAGGAGCAAGCGAATCCTTTTTAAGCATGCTACAAACAAAGTAGCAAGTAAATCTCGGAACTACTCTTAACCCTCTAGCACCCTAAATTCTGCACAACATGATCCAAAACAAGAAGGAACTAAATCCCTAGCAAGCATAAATTTGGCACAAACACAATCCGAAACAAAAGAGCATGATGTGGATGGTAAGGAGTGAAACAAAGCTCCAAAACTACTCTTACTGCAGGTGAGAAGCAACTTACCTTGGTGTTCTTGGACTTACAACCGAAGAAAAGACCTCAAGGGTTTCGGAGGTTTGCAACTTCTGGCCCCTTCTTCTTGCCCACAGCTTCTCCCCGATGAGAGAATCACGATGGTGTAGAAACCTTCGGATGAACCTTGTCCGGCCGCCGGAGACGAAGCCCTAGCCTCAGCTTCATCTTCCGCCCGAATACGCCGATGCCGCGCGAGAGAGGGGAGAGGAAGAAATTAGGTCAGGGGAATAAAGCTTAGGTTCCTCTCTTATCTCCCTTTATAACTCCCGTATTCTGTTAACTATCTACCACATAAATATATTTCACTATCTTTTCTAAACAGCACGACCCACTCAGGCACTAGGCTATCGCGCTTTGCTTAAGTCGTGGATCGGGTCGAAGGTTGCGGGTTCGAACCTCAACCGAAACCCTTTTATTCCTAATTATTTCCTGTTTTCTATTATTGCTTGAACTAATTTCGCTATCTATTTTATCAGTACCGCCCTGCTGGGTTCCTGGTCAGCCGAGACAACTTAAGGCTTTGCTTAACTGGAGGTCTCCGGATCGAACCTCGGCTCAAACCTCTTTATTTTTTACAACTTGTTCCTTTTGGTAAAAATACCAAACGAACTCTAAAAATTACATAAAAATACTCTAAAAATTTTTAGAATATTTCTAAAGCATTTCTAAATATTTTAAGTACTATTAGAACTCGTAATAAGGAATTTTGGGTTGTTACAGGTAGTGCGGTAATAACTCTCTAGTGGAATGAGTTATTATCGATGAACTTGAGTTGTGTGTTTGGGGCGAACACGGGATACTCAAGCATATCGGAAGGCCAAAATCAATTTCTCCTCTAGGTCCCTGTCGTAGCCTCATTAAAGTCTCAAGTCCATCCAAAGAAAGGCCCATCTTGGTGTCCAAGAAGGGGGTCGGTCCATTGCTTGGTGACCAAGCAATGGCCGGCCACATCTCCTCTTAAAGGGTCGGCCCTATTGCTTGGTGACCAAGCTAGTAGGGGCCGGCCACAATATTCAAACAAGGAGGGTTGTTTTTGAATTTTTAAAATCTTCTCTTTGTAGAAAACTATAAGTTTTAAAAGAGAGATTTTAATTTTAAAAACTTTCCTTATTTGAATTTGGCCACATGTTTTAATAGAGAGTATAAAAAGTTTTAAAACTTTCCTTTTTTAACCATCCTCATGGTTTAAGAAAAAAGGAGGAAGATAAGTTTTAAAATTAAAATTTTTCTATCATCATGTTAAAAAAGGAAATTTTATAAGAGAAGTTTTAAATTTTAAAACATGGTTTTAATTTTTAAAACTTTCCTTTTTTAACTCTAGGAAAGAGAGCTTGTAAAATTTTATAAGAGTATTTTCTTCTTATACAATTTTATAAAAAAATTATTTTTTCTTTCCTAAATATGGTGGCCAGCCACCTTGCTTGGTGCCCAAGCAAGGGGCCGCCCAAACTCAATCCTAAACCAAATAGGATTGATCACAACCATTGATTTGGTTATTGATTCAATCAAGAGGAAAGAAAAGGAAAAATTAAAAGGGAAAAGAAAAAACTCTTGGATAATTTTATTTTTTGTAAAAAGTTTTTCCTTATTTGCCTTGGGCAAGTAATATAAAAGAAGGGGTGAGGGGGCTTCATGAGACACAACTCTTATTCTCTTGCTTGGAGATCTCTTGGTGGTCGGCCCTCTCCCTTCTCCCTTTCCCTTTGCTCTCTTCTCCTTGGTGGTGGTGGTGGCCGGATTTTAGAAGAAGAGGAGGAAGCTTTTGGGTGGTGTTCATCTTGGAGGATCACCGCCCACACGACGTCCAAGGCGAGGCGAGGAATACGACAGAAGATCTTGAGGTCATTAGTTTACAAAGAGAAGGTATAACTAGTAGTTTTCTTCCACATCATACTAGTTATTTTCTTTGTAAGAATTCTAAATATAAGAGGTAATTAGATCTAGTTTTTCGAATTTATCTTTCGAGTTTGTGTTTTCTTCTTTTTCGAATTTGTGATTCGATTATTGCTTTTGGTTAATCTAGAGTTATTTAAGGAAATAAATATTAGCTTTACTTAAAAGGCTTTGCCTAGGCGGTGGTGGTTGCTCCCATGTCCAAGAATGCCATATGCCTCGCCATGCAGTCCTGGAAGCCGATTTTGGAAATTAATATTTATGGAATTAATAACTTAGGTAGATTTGAATCAATAGTGTTAAGTTCAACTTGCGATTCAAATTTAAACCATTAAGAACAGATAAGTTAAATTTGGAATCAATGATGTTAAGTTCCGTCTGTGATTCCTAATTTAACTTCTAAAGAACACAATAGGTTATTTAAGGAAAGGTTCGACACTTGTACAAAAAAATTTTGTACAGTGGAATCGGTACGTTTTCCTAGGACTAACTAACAATTTAAACCATTTATCACCTAATTACAGTAACTCCCAAAATTCCAGAATACTCCAAAAAAATCCCCTGTAATACTCCATAGTTAAGACTCAAACCTTAGATTCTTGGTTACTCCTTAGAGAATCTAAACTCATTTTCACAATTTGACTTGAAACTAAAACCGAGATCCCGTATTAAATCTAACTGGACTCGGAACTTAACAAAACTTCACCCAAATTTAAAACATGACTTACCAAGGCCTATCTAACCCATTTAAATCAGGACCCATGCCCATATTAACTCCTTAAAACGTCTCGAATACTTGCTGCTCCCTAAACTAATCTCTCACCTAACATGGGTCTCACGGCCATAGACCATATTTGGTTCACTCCATACCTAGCCCTAGCGAGCCTTGGCCCCAATAGTCTTAGCCTACTTAGGGCTCCCTCTAGGACTCTTAAATGTCAACCCATGAATCTGGACGAAGTCATGCTCAGTCTCCCTTAGAACTAGCCCCTATGCACCCTAGAACCTTCAAGAACCCCGAAACCAGGCGACCCTCACCCATACTTGTTCCAGATCTGTTTCAAGCACTTCTAGAACTCCCAAACATCATGTAGATTATGTCCATGAAAGCCCTAACCCAGCAACCCCCTTATAACCATAGAGAACGTGAGGTTTTATGACCAAACAACAAAAAAAATAATCAAGTTTTCCATGCTATAAGCCATAAAAACGTGAATAAAATCCTATTATCATATTTTTCATGCATAAACATACAATCACACGTAATATGGCTTGAATGATGAGAAAAAGATGGTTTAGAGCATGCCTTTGCGTATTACACGCACAAAACTTGATTCTAGACGTGAGGGGGTAACACCAGAGGGACAAGGAATGATTTTAACTTGAAAAACTCCTTAAAGACCTTGATAAACTTTCTATAGCCACTAGGGAAGGGGGCGCCGTCGGAGAGGGTAGGGTTTAGAGACTTTAGGCGTGAGATTTTGTTAAGATCGAATTAGGGATAAAGCCTCTAAGTTTAATATATATAGATGTTATAAGTTAGGTCAAGCCCTAACAGGCCTATTAGGCCTTTTAGCATGTGAGCAAAATAGCTCATTTAGATAAGTTCTCAAAATAATAACAAGGCCCTCAAAAAGGTCTTCATCTTTGAGCAAAACTTGAACACCTGTTTAAAATAGACCTCGATATGTATAATAACCATAAAATATCATATACATATATATCATTTCATTTTATTTTATTTTTATCGACTTTCATTTAAATTTATCACATATTAAATAATTAAGGATAATTATTTAATAAAAAATACTTTCCCATTAAATCTTGCTGATAGTATACCACTAATGCAATTAAAATCAATTAATTATCATGTTTTATTATTTCTTAAATTTACATGCATGTGGTTTACGTTAGTGTATTTTATTTTATTTATTTTTTTTTTTTAGATGTTACAATTCTTCCCCCCTTAAAAAAAAATTTGTCCTCGAAATTAAAACTCACTGAATAACTCCAGATATCGACTTCTCATGTCAGTCTCGGTCTCCCAAGTAGCTTCTTCCTCTGAGTGATTCAGCCACTTGACTTTAACCATCTTTATGACCTTGTTTCACAACTTCTCTCTTGTCTAGCCAGGATCCGAGTAGGTCTCTCCTCATAAGACAGATTTGGTGCAAGCTGTAGTGGTTCGAAATTCAGCACATGTGAAGGATTCGACATGTACTTGTGTAACATTGAAATGTGAAACACATTATGCACTCCTGCAAGATTAGGTGGTAATGCTACTCTATAAGCCAAGGCTCCAACTCTATCGAGAATCTCAAATGATCCAATAAATCTTGGACTTAGTTTACCTTTCTTGTCAAATCTCATAACACCCTTCATAGGTGCTATTTTCACAAATACATGGACACCGACTGCAAACTCGAGATCCCTCCTTCTTTTGTCAGCATAACTTTTCTGTTAGTTCTGAGCAGTCTTCATCCTGTCCCAGATTTTAACTACTAAGTATGTTGTATGCTTCACGATTTCTGGCCCTAATTCAGCTCTTTCCCCAACTTCATCCTAATGAATAGGCGATCTGCATTTCCTTCCATAGAGTGCCTCATAAGGAGTCATTCCTATAATCGACTGATAGTTGTTATTATAGGTGAATTCCACTAGAGGTAACTTTGGTTCCCAACTGCCCTGGAAATCGATCACACAAGCTCTTAGAAAATCTTCTAAAATTTGTATCACCCTCTCTGACTGACCGTCTATTTGAGGATGAAATGTTGTACTAAATAATAGCTTAGTCCCCATAGCAGAATGCAGACTCTTCCAGAATGATGATGTAAACCTTGGATCTCGATATGATACTATGGAGACTGGAATTCCATGCAATCTGACTATTTCTTAGATGTACAACTTTGCATATTGAGTCATGGAGAAAGTCGTCTTCACTGGTAGAAAGTGTGTTGACTTAGTGAGACGGTCTACTATAACCCAAACGACATTAAATCCCTTTACCATTTTAGGCAATCCTACTACGAAATCCATAGTAATGTTTTCCCACTTCCACTCTGAGATGGGAAGTGGCTTAAGCATCCCCACTAGCCTCTGATATTCAACTTTGACTTGCTGGCAAGTCAAGCATTCAGATACAAAACGTATGATGTCTCGTTTCATACCCGACCACCAATATAGTAACTGTAGGTCTTTGTACATCTTCGTACTCCCCGGATGAATAGAGTAAGGAGTATTATGAGCTTCAGTCATGATTTCAACTCTAAGCAAATTCCCACCAAGAACCCACAGTCGACCACTGTATTTGACAATACCGTCCTCAACTGAATATAACATCTGACCCTTAGATTCATCCCTCTGCCTCCACTTCTGTAACTGCTCATCAGTAGTTTGTCCTACTCAAATTCGATCTCTCAAGGTAGATTGCACTATCAGAGCAGATAGATTAGGAGCCTTGCCCCTAGAATACATCTCAAGATTGAACTTTTGAATTTCTGTCTGTAGAGGTTTCTGCACTGACAGTTGGGCAATGACTGCTGTCTTCCTGCTCAAGGCATCTGCAACTACATTAGCCTTCCCGGGATAATAGTTAATATCACAGTCATAATCTTTCACAAGCTCTAATCATCTCCGCTGTCTCATATTCAACTCTTTCTACGTGAAGAAATACATGAGGCTCCTATGATATGTAAAAATTTTGAACTTTTCTCCATACAAGTAATGTCTCCAAATCTTCAGGGAAAAGACCACTACTGCTAGCTCAAGGTCATGAGTCAGATAATTCTTCTCATGCACCTTTAACTGTCTCGACGCATATGCGATAACTCGCCCATGTTGCATCAGTACTGCACCCAAACCTAGCTTCGAGGCATCCGTACACAACACATACTCACCTTGCCCTGATGGCATAGCTAGTGCTGGTGCTATAGTAAGAGCTTGCTTCAACTTCTCAAAACTTTCGTGACAATCTGATCCCCAAATAAATTTGGCATTCTTCTTCGTCAGGGACGTCAAGGGTACTGCAATAGAAGAGAACCCCTGGATAAATTTTTGATAGTAGCCAGCTAAGCCTAAGAAACTACGTATCTCGGTTGCACTCTTAGGCACTGACCATTCTCTGACAGCTTCGACTTTAGAGGGATCAACCTCTACCCCATTCCTTGAAATAACATGGCCTAAGAATGCCACCTTCTCTAGCCAGAACTCGCACTTGCTAAATTTTGCAAACAACTTCCGGTCCTGTAATATCTGTAAAGCAATTCTCAAGTATTGACTATGCTCCTCTTTGTTCTTCAAATAGACCAGGATATCATCTATGAATATGATAATGAACTGATCAAGATACGACTGAAATATACGATTCATAAGATCCATGAAGATTGTTGGGGCATTTGTCAACTCGAATGGCATCACCATAAACTCATAATGCCCATATCGAGTCCTAAAGACCGTCTTATGAATGTTTGTCTCCTTTACTTTCAATTGATGGTATCTAGATCGAAGATCTATCTTTGAGAAAATTGAAGCTCCTTGCAACTGATCGAATAAATCTTCAATCCTCATAACGGATACTTATTCTTCACTGTGACTCTGTTCAGCTCTCGATAATCGATGCAGAGTCGCATACTCCCATCCTTTTTATTCACAAACAATATTGGCGCGTGCCATGGAGAGAAACTAGGGCGAATGAATCCTTTATCTAGAAATTCTTGAATTTGATCCTTTAGCTCTTTCATTTCTGTAGGTGCCACTCGATATGGTGCCTTAGAAATCGACACTGTACCAAGCATTAGTTCAATAGAAAACTCCACCTCTCTCTCGGGTGGAATGCCAGCAACATCATCAGGGAATACGTCAGAAAACTCCCTGACAACCTCAACATCCTCAATCTTCTGACTGACTGAAACAGGCACTGAGACAATACTAGCTAGAAATCCTTGGCAACTGCATTTCAAAAGCTTCCTTGCACCAACACTAGAGATAATGGGCGGTATTTGTTTGTTCAGAGCTGCCTCGAAGATAAAAGGCTTCCCGTTGGGTGGTCGAATAGATATTGCCCTTTGTCGGAAATCTATCGAAACTCCATTCTGAGTTAACCAATCCATGCCAAAAATGATGTCAAATTCGGGCATCGGAAGCACGATGAGGTCTGCCTGAACCACATTCTTCTGCAAATGAAGCTCCAGATGTTGGTGCAACATCCCTCAGGTCAAGGTTGACCTAGTTGACCAAGCTTGAGTCTTGGTTTGAGTTTCGATGTTTGACAATGCAAGGTTGATTGAAGAAGAGTCAAGTAGGTCAAGGATGACCGGATACTTGACTGAAAAGTCCTAGTGAGTGAAGCTAGGCAGATTGGAAGTCCTGGTGAATGAAGCCAGGCAGAAGAAAGTCCTGGTGAGTGAAGCCAGGAAGAAGAGAAGTCCAAGTGAGTGAAGCTAGGCAAATTGGAAGTCCTGGTGAGTGAAGCCAGGCAAATTGGAAAATCCTGGTGAGTGAAGCCAGGTGAAAGACCTAGTGAGTGAAGCTAGGCAATTGGGAAAGTCCTGGTGAGTGAAGCCAGGCAAGAGAAATCCAGATGGGTCAAGGTTGACCAGACATTTGGTGAGAGTCCAAGTAGGTCAAGGGATTGACCGGATACTTGGCACGAAGAGAAAAGTCCAAGTGGGTCAAAGGGATTGACCGGACACTTGGTGGGGAGTCCTGGCAGGTCAAGGGAGTGATCAGATGCTAGGCATGATATACCAATAGGTCAAGGTTGACCGAATGTTGGATTGAGAGGCTTGGGACTTGGTTTTGGGCAAAAACCAAGAGCTGGATCGATCAATGGATCGATCCAGGCCTTTCCCAGCGAACAGAGAGCCTCTTGATCGATCCGTGGATCGATCCAGAGGTCCCAATCGATTAGCCGATTGATTGGGACACTGCTGGTTCGCACGATAAGCGCTGGATCGATCTGTGGATCGATCCAGGCGTTTTCTCCAGAGCACAGAGGCGCTCTGGATCGATCCGTGGATCGATCCAAAGCCTCCCTGATCGATTGGGAGTTTTCGAATCGATCGGGATCCGACCGTTGCGTCGTATTTGAGCTGCAGGCGTGCGATGGCTGCGGCATCTCTTCACCGATTCAATTTAGATCTTCACCAGCTTCTCCACAGCTCTTCTCAAGCTCGAGATCGTCAGTTCTTGAAGGCTCTTGGAGGTTCTTCCAAGTCAAGAGGTGGATCAAAGCAAGATGAAGAAACTAGGGTTAGGGTTTTTGCTCTCATTGTAAGCTTGTAAGCTTGTATTTCATTACCTTTCCCTTTCTTCTTGTATTGAGTCTTGTAGGGCTTCTCCGCCCTTGGTAGTTACCATAAAGGAGAGTTTTATTAGTGGAGGGTGTGTGTGTAGGTGTGGATCCTTGGACTAGTCACCTCTTGTGAGGTGGATACCAAGTAAACCAACCTTATTAGCGTTGTGTGGTTTGTTTCTATATTTTCCGCTGCGCATCTTTGAAGAAACAAGCAACGCCGAGCAATGAGCCAACGACGAGCTATTCACCCCCCCCCCCTCTAGCTACTTTTCGGTCCCAACAAGTGGTATCAGAGCGAGGCCGCTCTTCACTGGAATCATCGCCGGAAGGGTCAAGCATAACAAGAAGAGCTAGAAGGTGAAGAAGTTGAAGCAAATTCATCAAAATTCAAAGATTTCAAGACGCTCAACTTCAAGATGCAATTCCAAGATGGACTTGGATTTGACACAAGGGTGGCTCCTCCATACACTTCCACGAGCTTCGATTCTTGGAAATCAAGAATCGAAAATTTTCTTATGATTGAGATAGAGCAATGGTTTGCTCTTATGGAAGGCTTCAAGACTCCAACAAACTCAAAGGGCAAAGTTCTCAAGAGGAGCAAGTGGAGCCAAGAGCAAGTTCAAAGGTGCGAGGCCAATGACAAAGTGACCAAGCTTTTGATCAATCTATTGCCAAGCACCATCCTTTGCAAAATTGGAAAATTTGAAGATGCAAAGGAATTGTGGAGTAAATTGGCCAAGCTTCATGAAGAGATCCCCTCCACTGTACAAGAGCAAGAAGAATCCAGAGAGGGTGACTCTTTGGAGCAAGACCAAGAGGAGGACTCCGAGGTTGAGAGATGCTCAATCTCCGAAGAAGAAGTCCAAGAAAGAGCTTCATCTTCAAGGGAGTGCAATGAAGAGAACAAGGAGGGAGCATACTCCTTGTTCCATGTACAAGATGATGAAGCCTCCACCTCTAGGATTGAGGGGGAGTGTAGATCAATGAACCCGGAGCAAGAAGAGGCTTCCACATCCGGGTCAAGTGAAGAAGAAGAAGATGATGCCACCTCCACAAGTCAAGTCAAATCTATTGGAGGAGTATCATCTTCGGTTCAAGAGGAAGCTTCTACCTCCGGATCCAAAGGAGAAAGTGTCATCCCTACACAAAAAGGTATAAACATTTCAATTAATAATAAAAATCATATTATATGCTTTGAATGTAGGGAACATGGGCACTACAAGAGCAAGTGCCCCAAATTGGCCAAGAAGAAGGGTCAAGTGACACAAAAGGGTGTTAGAATTTATCGGGCCACGAAAATCGCTTTTCGCGTCGCGGAAACCCCGAAACACCCTAGCCAAGGATCTCGTGCAAAGAAAAATCCGATTCGAAAAATTCCACGTATTTATATCATGCTTAATACCCGAATATGTTAGGTCTACTCCTAGATCTATAGTTTAAAGAAAAACTACCTTTGATGCGTGCCCTTCGCTTATCCCGCTCGACTAAGGTTGAAGTTGGATCTAGAGGGCACAAAGTAGAGCCCCTCTATATGTGTCCACACAAGCAATTAGGTGGAGAAGATGACCGAAACAAGGTGTGCTAGCACCTATGTGGTTTTCGGCCAAGAAGAGGAGGAAGAGAGGGAGAGAGTGCCGAGAGCACCAAGGAAGAAGAAGAATCAAAAAATTGAATTCAAAAATTCAATCAATCCACCATATCATGTGGCCGGCCACATAAATGTCATTAAGTGGGCAATTAATGCTCTTAATTGCCCCCTTAATGTGGCCGGCCACTCATGGGTAATTCATAATACGGCCTGCGTGCCGTCATGTGTTGTGTGTGCTGTATTGTGGATGCGACCTGCGTGTTGCCTTTTTCCATTATTTTATTTCTGTAAAAATTAGTTTTAAGACTCGAATGTAACTCGAGTATAAATTTTGTAATGTACAAAATTTGAAGATGACGAAATTCCGGAGAAGACGGACTCGCGGGAGCATGCCGGCAACACATGGGGATCGGAAGGAGGAGCTTGGAGAAGCTGCCACCTAGACCCTAGGATGACCATTGGATCTTCTCTTTGGCTAGAGAGGATCCTAGTAGGGCCATGACCAATCACATAATTTAAATGTATATATTTTATTTTTGCTTATGTGTATGTGATGCATGTTTGTGTAGAATAGAATATGCATGAGTGTATGTGATGCACATGTGATGTGGGAACCACATCTTGATGTGCACAATACACATTTAGGATTTAAATTAGATTTAATTTACGCCTAAATATGATGCACATCGTCGATTAGATTAGATCTAAATCGAAATCAACTCGTAAACGCCTACCGGGCCATGATACCCATCACTACCTCGATCATATGCGATTGTCGTATCTGCCAAAGCAGAGCAACGCATTTAATCTTGGGGATAGATCCCATCTACATCACTCACATCCCTCCGCATAATTTGTTACATACCCAGTAATCGCCTTTATAGTCCACCCAGTTACGGGTGACGTTTGACGAAACCAAAGTACATAACTCCTTATGTAGGGAACCATGGTGACTTCAGGTCTAAGGACTAAAGTCATACTAATAGTCACTTGAGAAAGTATATGACACTCATATAACGATCCATGATACTTTCTCATGGCGGGTCATTCAGTATACATTCTCCAATGTATACCCATGTGTCAACTTGATATCTCATATCCATGACTTGTGAGATCAAGTCATCATGTTGACCTACATGCTAGTCTCAATGCATTAACATTGTCCTTCTATGTTAATACTTGACTAGGAATAATTAAGTGTAGTGTTCTCTATATCATCTCACTATCGATTTAACTAATCGATTGATATAGATATGAACCTACTACCCTAGGACATTATTATACTTATTTATATAGCACAAATACACACAAGTATAATAATCACAATGTCTTTATTTATATATCAGAAATATATGTACAAGAATATGATACAAAGAGTCCAAAAAGTAACCATCACATGATTGGCTCTAGGGCTCTCACTAACAAAGGGCAAGGAAAAGCCCAAGGAGACCACCCCCGGGATAAAGAAGAGCAAGGAGCACATTGTGAGCTTCTTGTGTCAACAAAAAGGGCATTACCGAAGTCAATGCCCCAAGGGGAAGAAGATGATCAAGGCTCAAGGTGGCACTAGTCAAGGGGGAGCCTCCAAGGTAAAGAAGAAGGTAACATTTATTGAGCCTACCCCTTTACGTTATGGTAAAAAGCACGATAGTTCAAATTTTTATCATCTTAATGCAATTTACCATAAGAATAGAAAGCATGAGGGCATTAAGGAAAACCATGTGGCCCTACATGCCAAGACTACCCAACCTAAGGTTAGGAAGGTAGATAGACATTTGGGCAAGAACACTAAGGGAAATAGATACAAGCCCAAGAATAAAAATGCTCATGGATCAAATAAAAATCAAATACTAAGGACTTAGTGAGGGAAAATCAAGTCTTGAGGTCAAGACTTGATAAATTAGAAAAGACCCTAAAAAGATTGGAAAATATCCTATTAGGGGAAAATGAGCATAACCTAGGTTTAGGGGTACAAAAGCCATCAAATGGTCATAGAGGTTTGGGATACAAACCCAAAGCAAAAAAGGATGTGCCTAGTTATCATAGGGTTCCATTTAGTTATGGAACAAACCCTAAGTCTAGAGGTCAAGTCAAGGATACAAGGGAAGATATCCCTAGAAGTATCTTTGCAACCAAAGTGACTAAGACTTCTAAGAAGTCTAAGAAAGTCACTAACAAGGCCACAAGGGAGGCTATCCCTAGAGTTGACCTAGAAAATGTGACCAAGGCTTCTAAGAAGCCCAACAAGGTCACTAGGAAGGTATCTAGGGAAGTTATCCCTAGTGAGTACCTAGAGCATCCAAGGAGCACCAATAGGTGTTGGGTTCCTAGGAGCATCTTCTCTACCCCATAGATGGGTTAGAGAGTGTCAACTCCGATTAGAAGGGTAGTTAACCCAACTTTGAGGAAATTGACACTCAAGGAGCATTTTCAAGGTTTTTGTTAACCTTTGAAAATGAAATGGAATTATTATTTACTCCTTGAAAGAGTAAAATGTGTCTAATGGTGGAAAATTGATTTTATCTTAAAATGGAATAAATTGGGAAAACCTAGAGAAATACCAAGTTGGGATTTTGGTATTCTCTTAGAAATTTAAGGCAATCCGGGCCTTGATTTATGTGATTACTCTTGAGGAAAAATGAAATATGCCAACATTTAAGGATATGCTTAATTTTCAAGGGGCATAAACAAATCAAGAGAAATATAAATGTCAATTTAGGTTTTGACATTTCTTTGAAGCATTTAGGGCAATTTAGGTTTAACGTTTTAAGATAAAACAAGTTGTATATTTTGAGTTAGCTAAGTGGTTAAGGATACTTAGATAGGTAATCTAGGTATATTTTATTTATGCTAAATCTTGCCATGATTATTTGCCCATCATATGCCATGACATCATGTCTATTTTTGCATTCATGTTTTATTATGAAAAATTCAAAAATACCATGTCATGACATTCATACATCATGTAGTTATAGGATATTTTCTTTTGAAAATTATTTCCTTTTGATGTATGCCATAACATAGTCATGCATTAAGTTTAATTCCTTGTAATTAAGGACAAATGGCATTTAACAACACTTGTTAACAAGTGACATCCTAAGTGGATGTCTAATATCTCTAAAATGCCTAGATAGATATGCATGATCCCTAGAATAGGGCAAAACCAAATTTTACATCTCACAAAGACCTATAAGATGACTTGTATGTGTTTTGTTCACAATAGATACAAGTGAGATGTTAGGATGATGAACAAAACTCAACATGTTGATTTAGTGCATTTCTTTGAGTTTTAAGTTCATCAAAACATATAGTTATGTGTTTTCCCATCATTGGGAAAGCTAATGTACAAGTCATGTGCATTATGTTGGTGCAGTGAGCACCAGATGATCGAACCTGAGTTTTGATTATGGCAAAGGGCTCAAAGTTAAGTGGTGGTGTTATCTAACAAAGTTCATGGAGCTTGCAGGAAAGTCCTAAGTGATACTTAGGCAAAAGTCCTAGCTGCGGTTAGGCAGGTAAAAACCCTAGGGGGTGGTAACCCTAGGTCATAGGGGGTGGTAACCCTATGCGGGAAGTCTTGGCAGGTCGATGGGCAAAAGTCCTAGGGGTGGTAACCTAGGTGAAAAGTCTCGTGAACCAGGTGAAAGTCTGGACTAGCCGGAAGCGGATGTCCAGCAGAAGGTCCGGAAGCGTCGAACGCTGAGCAAAAGACCAGTCAGTCTCTCTGAGTGGAGTAGGTGAGAACACGTTCCCGTAGAGGAATAATTCGAAGTTAGACTCGGACAGTCAGGAGACTGTTAATACTTCATTTATAATATCTGTATTATGTGCTAACTTTGTCTTTGCAGGGTACTAACGTATCTTGCAGGTGCAAAGGAGCAACTTAAAGCCTCGGATGAGCAAAGGCGCCTCCATGGAGCTTGGGCGCCTCGGGATCTGAGCCGATGAACAAAGGCGCCTTGAATAGATGAAGGCGTGGAAGGCGCCTGAGTGATAAGATTCACCGCCTCCTCATCTCCCGTCAGCTGCTCAAGGCGCCTTTGAGCAGAACACCCTTTATAAGGGTTTTCGACAGCTCCTAACAAGAACTTCCAAGCAATCTTTCTGCTACACGCTGCTCACGAGCTCCGAAATCTTGAGATTTCGATACTATTGTCGGTATAACTGTCTTTTTTCATTATATTTAACTGTATTATTTGTACTCTTGTCGAGCTTATAGTTGTTGCTCACGGAAAGCGATCAAGGATCGCGGGCCTGCTGCGTGTTTAAATTACTCCGATAGTTATTACGATTCCGATAATAGAACGATTTTAGCCACGAGCGCTATTCACCCCCTCTAGCGCTTCTCGATCCAACAATTGGTGCAACCACCATTCAAGCATTTTTCGTGGCTTTCTTTGTGTATAGGGTAAAAATAAAACCTTACGCCTTTCGTTTTTTTTTCCTCCAAAATTATTTTCGAAAAACTCATTTTCATCCTTTCACGGCTTATTAGTATTCATAAAATATTGAATTTGGCAAAATTTGAAATAATATCTTTTAAAATATTTTTTTAATAATATTTTATTATTTTTCGAAACTGGTGAACTTCTATTTCTATCCTTCCATACCGCACTGCTAATCCAGGATCAAGTCCTGGTACATAGTTTTGCTATTTTTTTGTGGGCAAGGTTCTTTTAAATGGCCCTCCAAGAAGGCTTTAGCAGTTTTCGCCCCCCGCTCTTCTCCGGCGAAGACTTTACCTATTGGAAGAATCGGATGATCTACCATCTCAAGATGCAAGTCGAGATGTGGATCATCATCCAGACCGATCTCGAGCTACCACTTGACGGCGCTGGAGAACTCGTTTCATGCACTAACTGGGATACCAGCATAAGAAAGAAGGTCGAAGCTGATGCCAAAGAAACCTGTATGCTGCAATGCGGGTTGACAAAAGAAGAACTGAATAGAGTCGGACCATTTTCAAGTGCGAAGGAGCTGTGGAACAAACTAATCGAGTTGCACGAGGGCACGTCAGACGCTAAAGTAAGTAAGCGTGATTTAATTTTAAATAAATTATATAATATTAAAATGCAGGAAGGTGAGACGGCACGCATTCGGGACCTACTCAACGGGCTTCATGCGATCGGCCAAAAAGTGGAAAACCGCGACGTAATAAGGTACGCGCTAAGTGCTTTTCCGAGGAACACTTTGTAGGCATCCATGGTTGATGCTTACAAAGTTTCCAAGGATTTCAATAAAACTAGATGAATTGTTTTCCGAATTAGAATTGCATGAGCAGACTAATGCACGCCCGGTCGAGAAAGGTGTTGCTTTGGTTGCAGGTACTAGCAGAACGCGTGAACCGACGTCAAGGCGCAAATCTAAAATATCAGAGGACGAAGACGATGAATCAGACGCAGAAGATGAAGACGAAGTTATTTCCAAGTTGATAAAACTCGTACGGAAGATGTGCAAGTCGAAGAAGGCAACTCAAATGAACACAAAGGACAGATCAGATGTCACCTGCTACGGCTGTAACCAAAAAGGTCACTACAAGCCAGATTGCCCAAACAAGAAGAAAAGAAGAAAGGCATTGAAAGCAACCTGGTCCGAGTCATCAGACGAATCCGAGACTGACAAGGAAGAAGAACCAACGAGCTTTCTCGCGTTACCGGCGCAGGCTAACATAATTGACGAAATCGAGTCCGAACTCGAGTCCGAACTCGAGTCCGAACTCGAGTCCGAAGCCGAAGGACCGATCCCCACTGTAAGTTCTTTTCTCGCCGAAACTCAAATAGATGACTTAAGAAATTTAGTTCCTTATTTGCTTAAAAAATTGGCTAAATCCAACATCCGGGTTAAGTCGCTCCAAAAGGAAGTAATAGCCCTTAAGGAAGCGACTGACTCGTTCAAGTTGGAAGTTCAACTCAAGTCCAACAACTTGAGGAAGAAAATTCCAATTTGAAAACTCAAATTAAAGAACTCAAGGATACGTTAGAACGCTTTACGTTGGGTTCCAAGAATTTGGATCGATTCTTGGATTACAACAAATCCGGACTTGGATTCAAGCCCAAAACTAAATATAGATCATATCTGTCGTTGGTAAATAGAAATAAAAGGAACATAATTCAAGCATGGGTCCCCAAGTCCAACCTAGTTAATCAAATTGGACTTGGACAATATTGGGTCCCCAAGGATCAGGTCCACTACCTCGATAGACCATATCGAGACTATGATCCAGGGGGAGCAAGAAGGAAAACAATTTTAATAAATTAAATTCAAAATTCATAAATCTAAAATTCACAATTAAATTAAAATTCTAAAATTAAAATTCGAAATTTAATTAAAATTCAACACTCGAAATTAAAATTCAAAATTTTCAAAATTATTTAAAAATCATTTCAAAAATCCTTTAAATCTTAATTTTTTAAAAAAAATCATTTCAAAAATCTTTTGAAAATCAATTTCAAAATTATTTAAAAATCATTTCAAAATCAATTTCAAAATTATTTAAAAATCATTTCAAAAATCTTTGAAAAACTTATATAAAAATGATTTGAAAAATCTTTTGAAAAACTTATTTAAAAATCCTTTGAAAATTCATTTCAAAAATCTTTTGAAAATTCTCTTCAAAATCTTTTAAAATTAATTCAATTACTGTCAAAATATTAATTTAAAAGGATTTAAAAATACTTAATTATCAAATTCTGATTGCTAAAGTTAACTCTAATTAATTTTCAATAAATTCTCAAAAGTTTAGCATTTTTCTCATTTGGAACTTAAATTTTCAATATTTTCAAATAATCTCATCTCAAACTCATTCATAAGCTGCACATGTTTGATAATCTAGAATGGATGAGCTGGAATTAGGATAATATAAAGTTCTTCTTATGCTTGTACTCTAAGACCCTAAGAATTTAATTTGGCATTAATTAAGGGGGAATGAACAGAGTCATGCTAGTACTTTAAGGCTAAACAAATTCCTTTAGGGCTCTGATACCCAATCAAGTTAAATAATTTAATTTGATTCATGCTTGGACACCTAAACTCAAAGAAGTTATTAAGGCATTAACTTAAAATTTAAATTATCTATGCAACAATTCTTTTCAAACACCTTATGAATTGAGCTAAGTACTTCACCTAAATTTTTTTTAAGTCTGAGTACTTAACTATGCTACCCTTTAGGGGGAGCTTAAATTAACTAGACTATTTCTCTCTTCTTAATTCTTTTTGATTTATGTCAAAGGGGGAGAGAAAAGTCAAAGTTAAGAAATCAAGAATGAAAGGGGGAGCATAAACTTTAAATTTTATTTATGCATTGATGCTTCTGGTTAACTTTCATTATTTATTCCTTTATTTAAAAGTTATGTTTTACTTAACTTTGAACCAAGATTGTCATAATCAAAAAGGGGGAGATTGTTGGTGCAGTGAGCACCAGATGATCGAACCTGAGTTTTGATTATGGCAAAGGGCTCAAAGTTAAGTGGTGGTGTTATCTAACAAAGTTCATGGAGCTTGCAGGAAAGTCCTAAGTGATACTTAGGCAAAAGTCCTAGGCGTTGGCGGTAAAACCCTAGGGGTGGTAACCCTAGGTCATGGGGTGGTAACCCTATGCGGGAAGTCTTGGCGGTCGATGGCTTGAGCAAAAGTCCTAGGGGTGGTAACCCTGGGTGAAAAGTCCCGTGTCGCGAACCGGGTGAAAGTCTGGACTAGCCGGAAGAGGATGTCCAAGCAGAAGTCCGGGAGCCGTCAGTGGCGAAAGTCAAGTCCGTCGATCCGGAGGATCGCATGCAATGTAAATCTCCGAGTGGAGTAGGTGAGGACGCTGCCCCGTAGAGGCAGGCGTCGTGACGACCTAGGGTTTCCTTGGAAACCTAAGACTCTGACGTCGGTCAGGAGGCTAATACTTCATTTATAATATCTATTGTATTATGTGCTAACTTTGTCTTGCAGGTAGTGTTTAGGACTAACGTATCTTGCAGGTGCAAAGGAGCAACAAAGCCTCGGATGAACAGTGTCCAAGCGCCTCCATGGAGCTTGAGGCGCCTCGGATGCAAGGTGGAGTGGCCATGAGCGCCACTCAGGCGCCTTGATGAGCAGGCGAAGGCGCCTTGAGCAGGCGTGGTGAGGCGATGGCGCCTTGTGATAAGATTCGACCGGTTCGCTCCTCATCTCCTCGTCGTATGTTCAGGCGCGGTGAGCAATGAGGCGCTGAACACCCTTTATAAGGGGTTTCACCAACGCTCCTAACAAGAACTTCCAAGCAATCTTTCGCTACAAGTCGCCACGACGATCCAAGTGTCAAGAGACACCGAGCGACCCGACTCTCAAATCTTGATTACGATATTGTCGATATAAATATTTTTCATTATACTTAACTGTATTACTTGTACTCTTGTCGAGCTTATAGTTGTTGCCCACGGAAAGCGATCAAGGATCGCGGGCCTTCGAGTAGGAGTCGTCACAGGTTCCGAACGAAGTAAATTCTCTTGTCTTTCTGTGTGGTTGTTTACTTTCCGCTGCGTTACTTCTCCGATAGTTGTTACGATTCCGATAATAGAACAATTTTAGCCACGAGCGCTATTCACCCCCCCTCTAGCGCGTCTCGATCCAACACATTAAGCCCAAGAAACATGGTGGGATATTGGTTTTGAAAATGTTTTTAAAAAATAATTTTGGAAAACCTTGGTGAAGGCTATCTTTTGATAGTAATCACCATTGAATAGTTAGACACAAACTTGAAGAAAACACTAATGTTTTTGCAAGTTCTCAAGTTTGTATCAATCTTTGAAAATATGATGTATTTTTATAGAAAACTATTTTTCCATGATAAATTATACCCTAAATAATGTCTACACAAATTTATACGATTTTTGGAATTTTGTAGAATTCTCTAGGGGTTTCTGAAATTGGCTGAAATTGAATTTCAGCAATTTCAGACCTCCAATCGATCAGTGGATCGATTGGAGTGCCTCAATCGATCAGCCGATCGATTGAGAAGGCATTTCTCGCGAGCAGAAGCTCGCTGGATCGATCAGCCGATCGATCCAAGAAGACTGAATCGATCAGTGGATCGATTCAGCAGGGTTCAATCGATTGGAACCCAACTCCAATCGATTAAAGATGCTGATTTTCGCTGGGAAAGCTTATTTTCAACATTTTGAACCTGTTTTAGTCTAGGTAACCATTCCAAACCCCTGAAAATACATTTGTATACATAAAAAGGGGGTTTTCGTGTGGAAAACAAGGATGAATTGGTTAAGGAAGGCTAAGTTGAAGTTTAGGTTGAGGTTTGTTTCAAATTTTGAATATTTGAACCTCAAAACTTCTAAAATTGGGTTTCCTAAAGTTTTAGGGATTTCAAGTCATTGTTGGTGCAATGACAGAAGTTACCACCATGTCTTTAGGGGAGGGACTCTTTAAAGACATAAAAATTATTTTTCATGAACCTTGGAAGGTGGTTAACCTTCCGTTAAGAACATGCTCAAGGTTGAGCATTTGAACTTTAATGGGGAGTGGATATCCTCATTGTTCAAGCGGTTTCAAGTGGATAATGCTCAAGGATGGGCATTTGCCTACATTGGGGGAGAATGTAGGGTTAAGGATAATGAAGGGTATGGGACCTTCCTTATCGTGTTGATCACAACGAGTGAAGTTGTGAACATCGATGAGCAACTCTTCAGGGGGAGAGTTTTCAACAAGTGAATTTGTTGATGTGTGCCCAAAAATGGGGCATGGTTTGATGTGTGTCAATAGGGGGAGAATGAAAGGGAGTAAGTTAGGCTTTTATCACCTAGAGGGAGTTTGCCCTCTTAGGGGGAGAATGAAGGGCTTAACTTATGTATTCATTACCTAGTGGCATGAAGAAGGTTTAGGCTAGGCAGGAAGAAAATCCTGGTTTAGGCTATGGGATTAGCCTAACTTACATGTGGTATTATAAGTGATAGTGTTGGTATTGTCAAACATCAAAAAGGGGGAGATTGTTGGTGCAACATCCCTCAGGTCAAGGTTGACCTGGTTGACCAAGCTTGAGTCTTGGTTTGAGTTTCGATGTTTGACAATGCAAGGTTGATTGAAGAAGAGTCAAGTAGGTCAAGGATGACCGGATACTTGACTGAGAAGTCCTAGTGAGTGAAGCTAGGCAGATTGGAAGTCCTGGTGAGTGAAACCAGGCAGAAGAAATTCCTGGTGAGTGAAGCCAGGCAGAAGAGAAGTCCTAGTGAGTGAAGCTAGGCAAATTGGAAGTCCTGGTGAGTGAAGCCAGGCAAATTGGAAAATCCTGGTGAGTGAAGCCAGGTGAAAGACCTAGTGAGTGAAGCTAGGCAATTGGGAAAGTCCTGGTGAGTGAAACCAGGCAAGAGAAATCCAGATGGGTCAAGGTTGACCAGACATTTGGTGAGAGTCCAAGTAGGTCAAGGGATTGACCGGATACTTGGCACGAAGAGAAAAGTCCAAGTGGGTCAAAGGGATTGACCGGACACTTGGTGGGGAGTCCTGGCAGGTCAAGGGAGTGATCAGATGATAGGCATGATATACCAATAGGTCAAGGTTGACTGAATGTTGGATTGAGAGGCTTGGGACTTGGTTTTGGGCAAAAACCAAGAGCTGGATCGATCAGTGGATCGATCCAGGAGCTGGATCGATCAGTGGATCGATCTAGGCCTTTCCCAGCGAACAGAGAGCCTCTGGATCGATCCGTGGATCGATCCAGAGGTCCCAATCGATCAGCCAATCGATTGGGACGCTGCTGGTTCGCACGATAAGCGCTGGATCGATCCGTGGATCGATCCAGGCGTTTTCTCCAGAGTACAGAGGCGCTCTGGATCGATCCATGGATCGATCCAAAGCCTCCCCGATCGATTGGGAGTTTTCAAATCGATCGGGATCCGACCGTTGCGTCGTATTTGAGCTGCAGGCGTGCGATGGCTGCGGCATCTCTTCACCGATTCAATTTAGATCTTCACCAGCTTCTCCACAGCTCTTCTCAAGCTCGAGATCGCCAGTTCTTGAAGTCTCTTGGAGGTTCTTCCAAGTCAAGAGGTCGATCAAAGCAAGAAGAAGAAACTAGGGTTAGGGTTTTTGCTCTCATTGTAAGCTTGTAAGCTTGTATTTCATTACCTTTCCCTTTCTTCTTGTATTGAGTCTTGTAGGGCTTCTCCGCCCTTGGTAGTTACCATAAAGGGAGTTTTATTAGTGGAGGGTGTGTGTGTAGGTGTGGATCCTTGGACTAGTCACCTCTTGTGAGGTGGATACCAAGTAAACCAACCTTATTAGCGTTGTGTGGTTTGTTTCTGTATTTTCCGCTGCGCATCTTTGAAGAAACAAGCAACGCCAAGCAACGAGCCAACGACGAGCTATTCACCCCCCCCCCCTCTAGCTACTTTTCGGTCCCAACACCAGATTCTTCACTATCTTGGTAGAGATCATCTGATCACCCAAAGGAATCATAACTTTAAAACCCGAATCCATAACCTCCGGTAAAATCTTTAGTCGCTTCAAGAAAGTCTCAGATATGAAAGAGTGTGTAGCTCCTGAATCTAGTAATGCGTAGGTAGCTACACCTACAATAAATATCCTTCTTGCGATAATAATTCCATGAACACCATTCAAGCCTAATTAATTAACTCAAGAAATTTCTATCTTTTTAGTCCCTAAATTCCCCCTTTTTTTAATTAAATTCAATCCTTTATCCAACTAACTTAGAGCATGCAATCCTAATTCACTAGGTTCCATGCTCCTCAAATCATACTACTAATTGTACTTGACATTTCATGCGATAGAGCAATAAAATGTTAAAACAACCAGGTTACCTGTGATAAGCGTAGTGTCTGGCTCTGCCTCCTCGGCATGCATCACGTAAGCTCGACCTATCTCAGGTTGTCGCTTCTTTGGGCACTCCTTAGCTTTATGCCCATCTTCTTCACAGATAAAGCACTTGTAAGTACCCCACATGCATTCACCATAGTGTTGGCAGTTACAGTTCTGGCACAATGGCTTCCCCTCGATCTTTGGGGCAGCTGCTTTCTGCTGTGGCCTTGGTTACCCCTGAGGCCTATGCTGTCCTTTCTGTGGCCATGAGTACGACTTCTTATTATGTTGTTGTTGCTGTTGTGGTGGTGGTCTCTTCCTCTGCATCTCCATATCTTTTAGAGACTGCTCTGCTCGATAGGCTCTAGTAACTACATCATTATAATCAGGAGGATCAGCCAGTAGAACGTCTCGTCAAATGGCAGGCCTGAGTCCATCTAGAAAATGTCTCATCTTCTCAGCAGCATCATTGGCGATTAGGGCCACGAAGTGGCACCCCCTATGTACTTCTTGACGAACTCAGCAACTGACATGTCTCCCTGTTGGAGACTCATGAACTCTCTCTTCAGTCTTGACCTCACATCAGCCGTGAAATACTTCTCATAGAAGATCCTCTTGAAGTCTTCCCAAGTCAAGGTATTCAGGTTAACCCCTCTTTCAGCTCCCTCCCACCATAAGGAGGCATCATCCTTTAGCAGAAAAATGGCACAACGACTCCTGTCAACATCCGCCATGTTCATATTCCAGAAGATCGCTTCTAACGATCGGATCCATCCTTCCGCGACGAATGGATCGGTAGTACCAGGGAAGTCTTTGGGGTCCATCCTCCTAAACTGTATGTAGACATCCCGTGGTTGCCCCCTGTTAGCATTATTCGCATGTTGTTGCAAAAACTAAGCCATTCCCTCAAGAACTCGAGTAGCAGCATCCGGAGGCGACGAAACATTTCGCATGTCTCTCTCACCTATATTTCTATCCTGATCCTCCTCTTGATGGCCTTTTGGCTCACACCTCTGCATAATACGTTTTGGTGGCATATATGCATACGACGTCCCAATCCAGTATGTAACTAACATGCACTTATATTCCTACAGGTCATGTCATAAAGCATTTAAATCTAGCATTTATCCATCTATCATCTGAAATATTATAAACATACATGTTTTAACATAAATATCATTTACCTTCTAAAATCATATAGATATGCAATTAAAGCATACAATGTGTATAAGCATGCAGTGATATCATGAAATCGATTAAAGCATCCCACTTACAGACCTGAGGCTTGATAACTTCAGCTTTCTGGAACTGACAGTAGTACAACCCTTTATAAGAAATTTGGCTCTGATACCAACTAAAACATCCTAGTATTTTTTTTTTTTGCTTATTTATGTATATTTATATATACTTTAAAAAGAAACTCATGCATGCATACTCATAATTAACAAAGCATTTAACATCCTTGATTAGAATCCACTGTAATCAAAAGTCGTGAATAATTAGAAATTCCAATTTAAACTTAGCATCCTAAAACAAGTAGCATACAAAAAAAAAACTCTTAACCCCTTGGAAACAAATCAGAATATAAATATCTTAAAATCTTTAAACTTTAGTCATAAATGTTTATCATGATATTGCAGAAAGCTCGCAAGGTTCTTGGATGTGTACTGCCTGCCCAGTCCAATCAAGTACCAAGTCCTTCAGATTCATCATTATTCTCACCTGCATCATTCAAACCCAATGAGTCTAATGACTCAGCATGCTCTAACCATTATGTCAAATATTATATAAGCATACACATGCAACAGTAGGAATACCTATAATGAAATACCTTTAACAAGAAAAAGTGCAGCTTCCTTAAGTCATGAGCATCAAATAGTTTAACCATAAGTCTTTTAAAATCATAAGCATATGCCTATACCCTTAATAATTAGAAATTGTGAATATCATAATCTTCGCTGTAAATCATTATCATATCGTAATCATCATCATAGCTTAATCATCATCTTCGCACCATCATCATCATGAATCATCTATCATAAAATTATTGCAATTTAGGTGAAGTTTGATCCTTGTTTGTGACTAGCTTATATCATTAGTCGATTGATCAATCTAGCATAAGTAACCATAGTACTCGGCAATGGGGACATCAGCAACCCTTTTGTCACTAAGCCCTGGTCTATCATAAATCTGGTATTGGGGTCCCTCTGGGTCTTGTCCCGTAAATAAGATCCCTCTGGGGCCTTGATCCTCATAGTATCATTATTTGTCACAAACAATTCACATTCCTCAGAGTAAATTTTAGCTTATTATCATACTTCATAACATTTTTTTCCTTAAGACCATGCATGTAATTTACATCATTAAATTTTCATAAATTAACATATTATTCATGCATGCATAATATTACGTAAATTTCATGCAACATGTATTCTATAAAATTACATGCATGAAATAATTAGATTCCCTAAATTATCATAAAATAATCATTTTTATTTTTATCATATATTAATGTTATTAGGACGTTGCTGGGACTTCTAAAATACTAAGGTGCAAAATGACCGTTTCTTCTTTGAAACTCTAACCTTCCCACTTAATCCTTTGACCATAAATCTTTGACCCGAACGTAATCAAACTGATCATAAGACCCTAAAATAGATCTTTCATCATTCCTTAAACATGAACCCGAGCCCCTCAACTATGTTTCGTAATTCTTTTAAAATTTGAACTGGAGTCCTGATTTTAATCTGAATCGACCTGAAACTTAACTAAATTTTTTTTCCCAAACCCAACCATAATTTATCATAACATATTGAAACCATTTATCACCTAATTACAGTAACTCCTAAAATTCCAGAATACTCCAAAAAAATCCCCTGTAATACTCCATATTTAAGACTCAAACCTTAGATTCTTGGTTACTCCTTAGAGAATCTAAACCCATTTTCACAATTTGACTTAAAACTCAAACCGAGATCCCGTATTAAATCTAACTAGACTCGAAACTTAACAAAACTTCTCCCAAATTTAAAACATGACTTACCAAGGCCTATCTAACCCATTTAAATTACGACCCATGCCCATATGAACTCCTTAAAACATCTCGAAAACTTGCTGCTCCCTAAACTATCTCTCACCTAACATGGGTCTCATGGCCATGGACCATATTTGGTTCACTCCATACCTAGCCCTAGCGAGCCTTAGCCCCAATAGTCTTAGCCTACTTAGGGCTCCCTCTAGGACCCTTAAATGTCAACCCATGAATCTGGACGAAGTCATGCTCAGTCTCCCTTAGAACTAGCCCCTATGCACCCTAGAACCTTCAAGAACCCCGAAACCAGTCGATCCTCTCCCATACTTGTTCCAGATCTGTTTCAAGCACTTCTAGAACTCGCAAACATCATGTAGATCATGTCCATGAAAGCCCTAACCCAGCAACCCCCTTATAACCATAGAGAACGTGAGGTTTTATGACCAAACAACAAAAAAAATAAAAGCAATAAAAAATCAAGTTTTCCATGCTATAAGCCATAAAAACGTGAATAAAATCCTATTATCATATTTTTCATGCATAAACATACAATCACACGTAATATGGCTTGAATGATGAGAAAAAGATGGTTTAGAGCATGCCTTTGTGTATTACACGCACAAAACTTGATTCTAGACACGAGGGGATAACACCAGAGGAACAAGGAACGATTTTAACTTGAAAAACTCCTTGAAGACCTTGATAAACTTTCTATAGCTGCTGGGGAAGGGGGCGCCGCCGAAGAGGGTAGGGTTTAGAGACTTTAGGCGTGAGATTTTGTTAAGGTCGAATTAGGGATAAAGCCTCTAAGTTTAATATATATAGATGTTATAAGTTAGGTCAAGCCCTAACAGGCCTATTAGGCCCTTTAGCATGTGAGCAAAATAGCTCATTTAGATAAGTTCTCAAAATAATAACAAGGCCCTCAAAAAGGTCTTCATCTTTGACCAAAACTTGAATACCGATTTAAAATAGACCTCGATATGTATAACAACCATAAAATATCATATACATATATATCATTTCATTTTATTTTTATCGAACTTTCATTTAAATTTATCACATATCAAATAATTAAGGATAATTATTTAATAAAAAAATACTTTCCCATTAAATCTTGCTGATAGTATACCACTAATGCAATTAAAATCAATTAATTATCATGTTTTATTATTTCTTAAATTTACATGCATGTGGTTTACGTTAGTGTATTTTATTTTATTTATTTATTTATTTATTTTAGATGTTACAAGACACACTCAATCAAAAAAACCCAATATCTCGTATTGACTTATTTGTGCATGGTCATGCTTTCTTATGTCCTACTAATCAAGGGGCCCACAAATATCATTTATGTCATATGGAAGGGATAGATCCTATCTACATCACTCACATCCCTTCACATAATTTATTACATACCCAGTGATCGACTTTATTGTCCATTATTACAGGTGACGTTTGTCGATACCCAAAGTACACAACTCTTTATATAGGGAACCATAGTGACTTCAGGTCTAAGGACTATTCATACCAATAGTCACATGAGAATGTTTATGACACTCATATAACGATCGATGAAACATTCTCTTGGCCAGTCATTTAGTATATATTCTCTAATATATACCCATGTATCAACCTGATATCTCATATTCATGACTTGTGAGATCAAGTCATCCGTTGACCTACATGCTAGTCTTAATGTATTAATATTGTCCTTATATATTAATGCTTGACTAGGAATAGTTAAGAGTAGTGTCCCATATATATCTACAATATCTCACTATCAATTCAACTAATTGATATGTTGTAGATAAGAACCTACTACCCAAGGACATTATTATACTTATTCAATCGACACTGAACTAAAATAAATATAATAACCAACTTTGCCTTTTATTAATAATGAAATATGATACAAAATGAGCCCTTTACAATCATTTCATAATTGGTAGTAGGGCTAATACTAACAAGAAGTGTATCGAGTGACTAGTCCTAACTTGAGGTTAGACAGATGAGAAGTCTTGGAGGAGTGAACTCCAAGTAAAGTGAAATTCCTAGTGAGTGGAGCTAGATAAAATTTCTGGTGAGTGAAGCTAGATAGTGGAAAATCCTAGTGAGTGGAGATAGGCCTTAGTGAGTGAATATAGGTGAAAGTCTTAATGAGTGAAGCTAGGCAGTGGAAAGTCCTAATTGTTGGAACCCCAAGGTGTTTTGATGTGATCAAACAAGTTAAGTTAGGTCCTGTTTGGTTTAACCCTTGTGTCTAAGTGTGCAAGAGCTTAGGAGCACAACAAGTAGAGCGGAAGACGTGGCTAGCAAGAAGGATGGCACGGGGAGAGAGCCGACGGGCTCAATGTGTCCGAGGGACGAGGTGACCACGGAAGAGTACACCGGTGGATGAGAAGAATGTATGCGACGTTCGAGGGACGAGAAACCGGGGAGGAAGGCTGCTCGAGGAGAAGCCCGGAGGTTGTGTTCGGGTGAGCCCTATTCCGGATGGCCGAGATCACCCAAGCTAGTAGAGTCGGAGCAGAAGACCCGGACCGAGGTGAGCTGAACCGAAGCAGAGGTCCCAGATAGAAAAAGTCAACCAGAATTGACTTTGGGTGTCCGGGCGCCCGGAACCATTCTGGGCGCTCGGACTGAACTTTTATCCAGATCGCGGTGAAATCACGATCCATGTGAAGGGGATAAAGTTTTATCCCCCCAGGGCGCCCGGAACCCTTCGGGGCACCCCGAACAGTGCTATAAATATATCATTGATTTTCACAGTTAGAACAACTCACTTGTAATCCAGTTCTTTCAGTTCTACATTTTCTTCTGTGCTGTCAACATTGTAAAGAGGCTACTCCGCCCGAAGGAGATTGTCAAATAGTGCGTCATACTTTCCTTGGATTAGTAATCCTTTGATTGCAAACCAAGTAACTCTTTTGTGTCTGTTTTTTTTGTCTCTTTCTATTTTCATTACAAGTGCTATTTATTTAGTTGAAAATTCAAGAAAGGTCGAATTTATTTTTCAGGGCAATTCACCCCTCCCCTCTTGCCAGCCTTCAAAGGGACCAACAAGTGGTGTCAGAGCAATGACGCTTCAGAAGGTCTAACCACCGACCGAAGCAAGCAACCAATGGTCGGACCAAGCATCGTTCCACCAAAATTCGAGGGGGACTTTGCACACTGGAAGCGTCGTATAGAGGTATTTCTGAAAATCGATTTTTAAATTTGTCTAATTATAAAATATGATTTTGTAGCTCCTACGAATCAGAATGGAGAGGAAAAAGAAGAGAGCCTTTGGACAAAGAAGGAACAAAGTGATTCCGTTACAAACAACCGGGCGGAATATCACTTGCTGAGCATGTTGCTGCCTCAAGAAGTCAACCGCATCGGAAGCTACTCGTCGGCCAAAGAACTCTGGGAAAAATTCCTGAAACTCCACGAAGGGACATCTGAAGCCAAACTCACAAGGAGAGATATACTTTAGAACAAACTGACGAACATCCGTCTGGAAAGAGGTGAGAAAGTAGTCGATCTACATGCAAAGGTAAAAGAGTAAATTACCGGACTCGAGAATCTCGGTCAAACGGTAATCAATCGGGACACCATACGCTACGCACTCAACGTTTTTCCCAGAACTCCAGAATGGACATCAATCATCGACGTCTACTACATTTCAAAGGACCTAGAGGTAAGTACCCTAGAGGAATTATTTTCTACTCTTGAATTACATGAAACTAGATGTGCAGGGATACCAAAGGAATCAAGTCAGATTATGGCACTAAACGCAACCAAGAAGGATGAACCCAAGTCAGACTCAGAAGAAGATCAAGAAGCGTATATGGTAAGAAATTTTAAAAAATTCTTTCAATCTAATAAATTTAAAGAAATGCAGAATAAGAAGAATCCGAGAAATAGAAGAAGGGTTCATTGCTACCAGTGTCAAAAGAAAGGGCACTTAAAAGAGGATTGCCCAGAACTCAAGAAAGATAAAGTCAAGTTACCCATGAAGCACAAGAATCTAAAAGCTACTTGGGACGACACTTCATCATCTGAATCCAAAGTACAAGAATATGTCGGACTAGCACTGATGGTGAGCTATAAAGGGCAAAGTACATCGAAACCCAGCATCGATGAAGGGGGAACGACTTCAGATGAATGCAGCGAAACAGGGGGAGAGTCAGAGGCTTCAAGTTTGATATGGTAAGTGAGGTATGTCTCGTACCTCCTGATCAGCTTTATTTTGGTATTAAGGCTATGGCAAAGTCTATGTATAAATTAAAAAGTGAAAATACTAAATTAAAAAATGAAAACTTAGAAATAAAAATAACTTTAGCAAAATCTTGTCTGATAGAGGATTTTGATCAAATTAAACTTGAAAATGTTAAATTAAAAGAAAAAATAGAAAACTTGAAAAATTTTGATTGTTCAAATATTTCTGCTTTTAGAAATTATAAATGATTAAACTGGTACTATAAGTTTCATAAAAGTCATATTAGAAAAATATTAAAAGTTTATGTACCTAGAAAATACCTGATTAACCCTGTAGGATGGAATCTATATTGGGTTCCAAAGTTATGTTTAACTTGAACTGTTAATTAAATTTAGCACTTTCAGTGAAAAAATTAAACAGTGAATTTCTTTATAAGGCTTTGTCTAAGAAAGTGGTTGTTGCTCCAATAACCAAAAAGGTCTAGTGCCTCGCCACTGCTTGGAAGCCAAGTATTAAAATAAATAGTTTAATTGACTAACTGAAAAAGCATTAAATTAAAATTACTTAATGCTTTAAAGGGTTACTCAATTTGTTTTAGAAAATATTTTCAAAAATATTCATGTTTACGAAAACTTAGAAAAATTAAAAAAATATATTTTTTAAGTTACTTATTCCGTTGCACAAAATTTTTAACTTAGAAAAACAAAATTTTTCCTACTTACTTAGGAATTTTTCTTTACTTGCCAATTCTTTTTAAAAATTTAAATTACCTTAGACTTGTTAAAAGAACCCCAATTTTTTATGTGATCAAAGGGGAAGAATAATGTTAAGTCCAGGGGAAGGTGTATTTAAAATTCCTTTCATTAAAAAATCTTACTTACACTTATTTGCAACATTATTTATTTTTTTATTATGTCTATTTTAACCTAGCTTAACTTGTGTTGCTCACATAAAAAAGGGGGAGATTGTTAGAACCCCAAGGTGTTTTGATGTGATCAAATAAGTTAAGTTAGGTCCTGTTTGGTTTAACCCTTGTGTCTAAGTGTGCAGGAGCTTAGGAGCACAGAAAGTCGAGCGGAAGACGCGGCTAGTGAGAAGGACGGCATGGGGAGAGAGCCGACGGGCTCGGTGCGTCTGAGGGACGAGGTGACTGCGAAAGAGTACACCGGTGGATGAGAAGAACGCACGCGACGTTCGAGGGACGAGAAACCGAGGAGGAAGACTGCTCGAGGAGAAGGCCGGAAGTTGGGTTCGGGTGAGCCCTATTCCGGATGGCCGAAATCACCCAAGCTAGCAGAGCCAGAGCAGAAGGCCCGGACCGAGGTGAGTTGTACCGGAGCAGAGGTCCCGGATGAAAAAAGTCAACTAGAGTTGACTTTGGGTGTCCGGACGCCCGAAATAGTCTGGGGTGCCCAGAACCCTTCTGGGCGCCCAGACCGAACTTTTATCCAGATCGCGGTCAAACCACGATCCATACAAAGGGGGATAAAGTTTTATCCCCCAGGGCGCCCGGAACCCTTAGGGCTACCCCGAACAGTGCTATAAATATAGCACTGATTTTCACAGTTAGAACAACCCACTTGTAATCCAGTTCTTTCAGTTCTATATTTTCTTTTGTGATGTCAACGTTGTAAAGAGGCTACTCCTCCCGAATGAGATCGTCAGATAGTACGCCATACTTTCCTTGGATTAGCAATCCTTTGATTGCAAACCAAGTAACTCTTTTGTGTCTATTTTTTTTTTTTGTCTCTTTCTGTTTTAATTACAAGTGCTATTTATTTAGTTGAAAATATGAGAAAGGTCGAATTTATTTTTTAGGACAATTCACCCCTCCCCTCTTACCGGTCTCCAAAGGGACCAACACTAATGAGTGAAGTTAGGTCCTAGTAAGTGAACCTAGGTGGTAAAAGTCTTGGTGAGTGAAGTAGGTAATGGATGTTGGAGTGTATACTGAAAACCTAAGCTTTGTAAACATTCATTATGAATAAAGAATCACATTTGGTCAAATTATCTACATTTAGTTGTAGTTGTTCAATTAATTTATATTGTAGATAACATAGTATGTGGTGTCACATGCAGAAGATAATGTTATCAGTACCTTATAAACTATAAACAGTAGCTCACGACCAAAATGGAAAGGAACAAACCATTAGAAGGTCGTAGTGTAATTAGGTATTAGTTTATCTTGACTATATAATTATACTAGTACACTCAGAGTGTATTGAGTAGAACCATTTAAAGTCGTTTCTTTTATACTAACTTTATAAAGGAACAAAGACCTCAGTTATTATGGAAGTGTGTGCTCTTAATCCTAATATAATAACAAGCACATATATTTGATATTTATTTCTTTAATTTATCAATGGGTGAGATTTAGTTCGATGAATCAATAAACCCGATAAATTGGGAAATTGTATCACTTATAGTGTGTGTTGTTGATTATAGAAGGAAACTGTGTCCTAGAGATACTAGGTTGATAATGTCCTCAAGAGGAGCTCATAAGGATTGTCATGTTAAACCCTGTAGGTGGACTTAGTCCGACATGACGATAAGGTTGAGTGGTACTACTCTTGGACTAAGATATTAATTAAATGAGTTGTCAGTAACTCACTTAATTAGTGGACATTCGATATCTTAAACACAGGGAGACTAACACACTCATAGTAAGAAGGAGCCCAAAAATGTAATTTGGGATTGGTGCGGTAGTTCAATAATAGTTCTCTAGTGGAATGAATTATTATTGATAAAATTAAGTTGTGTGTTAGGACGGGATGCTTAATTTTATCGGGAGACCAAAACCAATTCCTCCTCTCGGTCCCTATCGTAGCCTCTTATTTATAGAGTACTATACCCACCTATACCCACCTTCTATACCCACCAATAAGGGGCCGGCCAAGCTAGCTTGGGAACCAAGCTAGGGCCGGCCTAGGTATAAGATTGGGTGGCCGACCCTAGCTTGAACCCAAGCTAGTGGGGGTCAGACAAATTAAATTAAAAAAGAAATTTAATTTTAATTTTTATTATGTGGAAGATATAATTTATTAAAGAGAATTAAAATTAAAATATCTCTCTTGTAAAAGATCTACAAAAGATTAAAGAAAGAGATTAGATCTCTTTCCTTATTTGTAGATTGGTGAGATATTTTATTTTCTCTTTAAAAATTATTCACATGTTGTAAAATTAAAATTATAGAAATTTCCTTTTTATCAACCATGAAGAGATTTGAAGAGAAATTTTATTTTTTAAAATTTCCGGAAACAAATTAGGAAGTTTTAATTGTTGATTGAAACTTGTCCAATTTTGTTTTCATTGATGTGGCCGACCACTTGAATTTAATTTGGAAAATTTTATTTTATTTTTCTCAATTAAATCATGTCAAGGAAATTAAGGAAATTTTATTGTAATTAAATTTCCTAATTTGCCTAGGCCAAGGAATATAAAAGAAGGGGTGAGGGTGCCTTCAAGAGACACAACATCTATTATTTCTCTCCCTCTTTTGTTCCTTGGTGTGGCCGGCCATCCTCTCCCTCTCTTCCTCTTGTGGTGGCCGAACCTCTCTCTCTCCCTTGGAGCTCTTGTGGTGGCCGGATACTACTTGGAGAAGAAGAAGAAGAAGAAGGAGAGAAAGCTAGCATCTCTTGGAGCTTGGTTAGTGTTTTGATTTTCTTCCTTGGTGAAGCTTCTTCTTTTGTGGCCGAACCTAGCTAGGAGGAGAAGAAGGTGGTTGGTGGTTTCTCATCTCGGAAGATCGTTGCCCACACAGCGTCCGAGGTTAGAAGAGGAATACGGTAGAAGATCAAGAGGTTATTTTTCTACAAGGTATAACTAGTAATTTTTCTTTCCGCATCATACTAGTTATTTATGGAAATAATACCAAATACAAGAGGCTTACGTTCTAGTATTTCGAATATGTTTTTCGAAGTTGTGTTCTTTTGTTTTATTTTTTCCTTGTGATTTGATTGTTCTTTTCGGTTAACCTAAAGTTATTTTAGGAAATTAAATATTAGCTTTCTATAAAAGGTTTTGTCTAGTCGGTGGTGGTTGCTCCCATATCCAAGAAGGCCATGTGCCTCGCCACGTCAGTACTGGGAACCAATTATGGAAATTAATATTTAATGGAATTAATAACTTAAGGTGATTTGGGTCGAACGTGTTAAGTTCCGCAAGAGACCCAAGTCAAAACCTAAAAGAACGAATAGATTAAGTTTTGGATCAAACGTGTTAAGTTCCGCAGGCGATCCAAAATTTAATTTAAAAGAACACATGGCAGCTAGGAAAAGGTTCAAACCTTTGTACAATTTTTTGTACAGTGGAACTTCTAGGTTTTCCGAGTAGCAACCAACAATTGGTATCAGAGCTAGAGTTTTGCCTCTGTGTATTTGGTATTAGTTTAATTATGCACATGTCATACATAATTTAGGCAGGTTAATAGTAGGATGTGCTAACTTTGTGGATGCAGGATCCAACTATTATGGCTTTTAGTTATTATGTGTGTGATTGGACCCTTGGACATGTCAAGGGCATTTATATGTGTGTGCATGATTGTATTAAAATACAGCAGGAGCTGTATTTAGTTTTATTAGGATTTTATTTTTGATCTAGATACATGTGCATTCCTTTTATGGAATATAGGATCAAAAATGTAAAATTCTATTTATGTCGCGGATCGAATCTTGCAAAGCGTGGAACCTTCTAAGGACCAGAGGCGCAGTGGAACTAGGAGCAAGATGGATGCGATAGCGAGACCCGGTGGCGGTGGCCAAATATGGCAGCAGCTTGGGATGACAACTAGAGATAAAAGCCATAATAGTTGAAAATTAGATTTTCTATTTATTGCTTTTATATTGTGTTGTGTGTATGTGTTAGTTTACATGCTTAGTAGGCTAGCATAGTCCTCATTTATAAATAACTAAGTGGGAGAGGGATTTTTAAATAAATCCCATGGTCTCCATTACTGGTTTGTAAGTGATGCAAACAAGCTTGCGCGTTGGCTCTGAGTGCCTTCCTCCATAACGGATGAGCTTGTTTGTGGATCACTAGAACAGACTTCCATTTTTGGATGACTATAGGAAGTTAATTAAGAGCGTGTGATCTTCCCCAACGGAAGGGACATAATCTTATTAATGGACTTAGTGTCAAGTAATGGTATACACTTAGACACACCTAATAGTATCCTCCCCATCGGAGTCACTGCTATTATTTGTGCGACCAAAAGATACCAACTATTAATTTTATTTGTCAAAAAGTTAGGTTGACAAGATAATAAAATTAATGGGTTAAAACTCTCCTTTTACAAATGTTGAATTTGTATACGTCCACACTAACGTGGCATACAAAATTCATGGTACTTTGAGGTGTTGGTTAATTTAAAATAGTATTGTTTGAGGAATCAATATTATTCTAAATTTAAGAGTTCTGACCAAAAGTTATTTGTGATTCTTAGGATGACTTTCAACCCACTGTCCATCATACTTCAACAGAATAGACTTACTGGACCAAACTACATAGATTGGAAAAGAAACCTTGACATTGTTCTTACTGCTGAAAGTTACTGACTGAGCAGTGCCCTGAAGCACCTACTGGTGAATCTACTCAAGAGGAGATTGAATATCATAGGAAATGGGTAAAAGCTGATGAGATGTTGCGGTGTTACATTTTGGCTTCAATGTCAAATGTATTGCAACATCAGCATCAGGATGTACCAACAGCTTATGATATTATGAACAATCTCAAGGAACTCTTTGGTCATCAGGATAGGGCATCTAGGCAAGAAGTCATGAGAAAGATAATGACAGCCACTATGCAAGAGGGTACTCCTGTAAGGGATCATATCCTAAAGATGATGGCTTATCTGAACGAGATACAGATCCTTGGAGGAGAAATTGATGGGGAAACCCAGATCGATATGATTCTCCAAACGCTACCTAGAAGTTTTGAGCAGTTCCGCCTGAACTATAATATGAATAAAAGGATTTATTCATTAGGGGAACTACTGACAGAACTTCAAGCGGCAGAAGGATTATTTCGTCACAATTCTCAAATTCACTATGCTGAAAATGGTTCTACTTCTAAACCGAGAGGAAAGAAGAAGAAGAAACAAGCTGGCTCAGCAAAGAAAGTGAATAAGTCTCAGAGTATGGGATTTAAAGCTGGAGTGAAGAAGCCGAAGGGCAAGTGCTTCATATGCAAGCAGGCAGGACATTGGAAGGCGGACTGTCCTCGTAGGAACCAAAACAAAGGTATATCTCATGCTCTAGTTGTTGAAACATGTTTAGCGGTGTTATCTACCAGCACCTGGTGTGTAGATACGGGAGCCACTGATCATGTCTGCAATTCCTTGCAGGGGTTCCAGGAAACCCGACGACTATCTGAAGGAGAAATTACCGTCTACATGGGCAATGCTACTAAGGTGGCAGCTGTTGCAGTAGGAGACGTCTACTTATCTTTTAGTAGAAATAGGAATTTGGTTTTAAGAAATTGTCTTTATATACCCAGTTTTAGAAAGAATTTAATTTCAGTTTCTAAACTGTTTTTGGATGGATATTCAGTTTCTTTCAGTAACGATGTAGTTATTAAGAGAAATAAAGTGATTATCTGTTCTGGCACATTAGTTGGCAATTTGTATACGTTAAATCCAATTTCTTCCACAAAGCAAAACATGGAAATTTATAACTCATCTTCTAACTCAAATAAAAGAAAAGAACCTTCGGAAATGAACCAAGCATATCTTTGGCATCTAAGGCTTGGTCATATTAACTTAAGTAGGATTCAAAGGCTTATAGCCGATGGACTTTTGAGTTCATTTGAGTTGGAAAATTTTCCAACTTGTGAATCCTGCTTGGAAGGTAAAATGACCAAGAGGCCGTTCAAGGCCAAGGGTATAGAGCCAAAGAAGTGTTAGAGTTGGTTCATTCGATTTGTGTGTCTGTCCGGGCAAGAGGAGGTTTTGAATATTTTGTCTCTTTCATAGAGCGATTATTCAAGATATGGATACATTTACCTAATGCTCCGCGAATGCTTTGATAAGTTCAAAGAATACAAGGTCGATGTGGAGAAACGACTAGGTAAAAGTATCAAGACACTACTATCGTGGTGGCGAATACCTCTTAGGAGAGTTTAGGAATTACTTATCGGAGGCGGATTCAATCCCAATGTCACTCATACACCCCAATGGGGTGTGGCGAGAGCGAAGGAATATGACTCTTATGGAGATGGTTAGATCGATGATGAGTTATTCGAAATTACCAAATTCGTTTTGGGATATGCTCTGGAAATATACGTTTTGAACTTAGTACCTTCTAAATCGGTTTCTTCTACTCCCATAGAATTGTGGAATGGCGAAAACCCAGTCTAAGACATATTCGGATTTGGGTCAAGCACATGTCTGAAACCAGATGTCGATAAGTTAGAATCCGTCAGAAGTTCGCGTGTTTGTAGGATATCCCAAAGGAACGAAAGGTGGTTTATTTTATAGTCCTAAAGACGGAAGGTCATTGTTAGCACCAATGCCCGTTTTTAGAAGAAGACTATATAATGGATCATAAGCCCGATAGTAAAGTTGTTTTAGAAGAACTAAGAGAGGACACTTTAGTACCAACAGGACAAGATGAAGTACCACAAGAAGTGCAACACGTGTCACACATGATACACAACCACAGTGTCTCGTGGGAGGGAGTTGTGAGGCGACTGAGAGATTCATGTTTTGGGAGAGTCTTGGACTTGATCCCGGTAAACATGAACCTGATCCCCGGACATATGACCAAGCACTCCAAGATATAGATGCGATCTTGGCAAAAGGCGATGAATTAAAATAGAGTCTATGTACTCTAATAAGGTGCAGCTTGTAGAACCACACGATGGTGTAAAAGCGTTGGATGTAAGTGGATCTACAAAGGAAAAGAGGGACAACGGAAGGTAGAAACTTTCAAAGCTAGGCTTGTTGCGAAAGGTATACTCGGAAAGAGGGAATCGATTATGAGAAACCTTTTCACCGGTCATGCTTAAGTCTATCCAGATACTCTTATCCTGCTCATATGGATTATGAGATTTGGCAAATGGATGTCAAGACAGCTTTCCTTAATGGAAGTCTTGAAGAAAACATCCATATGAAGCAACCAGAAGGGTTCATTGAAAAAGGCAAAGAGCATCTAGTGTGTAAGCTCAATCGGTCCATTTATGGACCGAAGCAAGCTTCAAGGTCTTGGAACATCCGGTTTAATGAAGTAATCCGGTCATACGGATTTATTCAAAGTCCGGATGAGTCTTGTGTATATAAGAAGTGTAACGAAAATGTGGTGGTATTTCTTGTACTATACGTAGATGATATTTTGTTAATTGGCAACAATGTCAAGGTATTATCGGACGTAAGGGTATGGTTGTCCAAACAATTTGATATGAAGGACTTAGGAGAATGTGCACACATTCTTGGGATCAAAGTTATAAGAGATCGCAAGAAAAGAATGTTGTGTCTGTCCCAAGCTTCATATATAGATACAATCCTTGCTCGTTTTAGCATGCAGATTCCAAGAAAGGTTTCTTACCTTTTAGGCATGGAATAGCTCTATCTAAAGAGATGTCTCCAAAGACGTCAAAGGAGATAGAAGACATGAAAGCGTTCCTTATGCTTCGTCAGGAGAAGTCTTATGTATGTTATGTAGACACGATATACTGCTTGGCATGGTCGGTGGAATATCGAGTAACCTGGACAATGACATTGGAATGGGTAAAACATATATTAAAGTACGAAGGACTAGAGATTATATGCTAGTTTACCAAGCAGACGATTCTCTCAGTGGGTTACACGGATTCGATTTCCAATCGATAGGGACAATAGTAAGTCTACATCGGCTATGTGTTTACTTTAGGAGGTGGAGCCATTTCATGGAGGAGTGTTAAGGCGTAGTCGACTCAACCATGGAAGGTGATTGTTGTACGAGGCACTAAAGAAGCAGATGGCTCGGGAACTTTCTAATGGACTTAGATGTCATTCCTGGTTTGCCCAAAATTATCACAATTTATTGTGATAATAGCGATGCAAACTCGAAGGAACCATGAGCTCATAAGGCAAGTAAACATATAGAGCGCAAGTACCACCTGATACGAGATATCGTGAAGCGAGGAGAAGTTGTCATCGCCAAGATTACATCAGCAGATAACCTGGCAGATCCTTTCACTAAGGCCCTTCCGGCAAAAGCCTTTGATCGGCATGTGGAGGGAATGGAAATCAGATGTATGGTAGAAGATATGACAGCTTAGTCATTAGTATAAGTGGGAGATTGTAGGAGTGTATACTGAAAGCCTAAGCTTTGTAAACATTCATTATGAATAAAGAATCACATTTGGTCAAATTATCTACATTTAGTTGTAGTTGTTCAATTAATTTATATTTTAGATAACATAGTATGTGGTGTCACATGCAGAAGATAATGTTATCAGTACCTTATAAATTATAAACAGTAGCTCACGACCAAAATGGAAAGGAACAAACCATTAGAAGGTCGTAGTGTAATTAGGTATTAGTTTATCTTGACTATATAATTACACTAGTACACTCAGAGTGTATTGAGTAGGACCATTTGAGGTCGTTTCTTTTATACTAACTTTATAAAGGAACAAAGACCTCAGTTATTATGGAAGTGTGTGCTCTTAATCCTAATATAATAACAAGCACATATATTTGATATTTATTTCTTTAATTTATCAATGGGTGAGATTTAGTTCGATGAATCAATAAACCCGATAAGTTGGGAAATGGTATCACTTATAGTGTGTGTTGTTGATTATAGAAGGAAACTGTGTCCTAGAGATACTAGGTTGATAATGTCCTCAAGAGGAGCTCATAAGGATTGTCATGTTAAACCCTGCAGGTGGACTTAGTCCGACATGACGATAAGGTTGAGTGGTACTACTCTTGGACTAAGATATTAATTAAATGAGTTGTCAGTAACTCACTTAATTAGTGGACATTCGATATCTTAAACACAGGGAGACTAACACACTCATAGTAAGAAGGAGCCCAAAAATGTAATTTGGGATTGGTGTGGTAGTTCAATAATAGTTCTCTAGTGGAATGAATTATTATTGATAAAATTAAGTTGTGTGTTCGGGGCGAACATGGGATGCTTAATTTTATCAGGAGACCAAAACCAATTCCTCCTCTCGGTCCCTATCGTAGCCTCTTATTTATAGAGTACTATACCCACCTATACCCACCTTCTATACCCACCAATAAGGGGTCGGCCAAGCTAGCTTGGGAACCAAGCTAGGGCCGGCCTAGGTATAAGATTGGGTGGCCGGCTCTAGCTTGAACCCAAGCTAGTGGGGGCCGGCCAAATTAAATTAAAAAAGAAATTTAATTTTAATTTTTATTATGTGGAAGATATAATTTATTAAAGAGAATTAAAATTAAAATATCTCTCTTGTAAAAGATCTACAAAAGATTAAAGAAAGAGATTAGATCTCTTTCCTTATTTGTAGATTGGTGAGATATTTTATTTTCTCTTTAAAAATTATTCACATGTTGTAAAATTAAAATTATAGAAATTTCCTTTTTATCAACCATGAAGAGATTTGAAGAGAAATTTTATTTTTTTTAAATTTCCGGAAACAAATTAGGAAGTTTTAATTGTTGATTGAAACTTGTCCAATTTTGTTTTCATTGATGTGGCCGGCCACTTGATTTTAATTGGGGAAATTTTATTTTATTTTTCTCAATTAAATCATGTCAAGGAAATTAAGGAAATTTTATTGTAATTAAATTTCCTAATTTGCCTAGGCCAAGGAATATAAAAGAAGGGGTGAGGGTGCCTTCAAGAGACACAACATCTATTATTTCTCTCCCTCTTTTGTTCCTTGGTGTGGCCGGCCATCCTCTCCCTCTCTTCCTCTTGTGGTGGCCGAACCTCTCTCTCTCCCTTGGAGCTCTTGTGGTGGCCGGATACTACTTGGAGAAGAAGAAGAAGAAGGAGAGAAAGCTAGCATCTCTTGGAGCTTGGTTAGTGTTTTGATTTTCTTCCTTGGTGAAGCTTCTTCTTTTGTGGCCGAACCTAGCTAGGAGGAGAAGAAGGTGGTTGGTGGTTTCTCATCTCGGAAGATCGTTGCCCACACAACGTCCGAGGTTAGAAGAGGAATACGGTAGAAGATCAAGAGGTTTTTTCTACAAGGTATAACTAGTAATTTTTCTTTCCGCATCATACTAGTTATTTATGGAAATAATACCAAATACAAGAGGCTTACGTTCTAGTATTTCGAATATGTTTTTCGAAGTTGTGTTCTTTTGTTTTATTTTTTCCTTGTGATTTGATTGTTCTTTTCGGTTAACCTAAAGTTATTTTAGGAAATTAAATATTAGCTTTCTATAAAAGGTTTTGTCTAGTCAGTGGTGGTTGCTCCCATATCCAAGAAGGTCATGTGCCTCGCCACGTCAGTACTGGGAACCGATTATGGAAATTAATATTTAATGGAATTAATAACTTAAGGTGATTTGGGTCGAACGTGTTAAGTTCCGCAGGAGACCCAAGTCAAAACCTAAAAGAACGAATAGATTAAGTTTTGGATCAAACGTGTTAAGTTCCGCCGGCGATCCAAAATTTAATTTAAAAGAACACATGGTAGCTAGGAAAAGGTTCAGACCTTTGTACAAATTTTTGTACAGTGGAACTTCTAGGTTTTCCGAGTAGCAACCAACAGTCCTAGTGAGTGAAGTTATATAGTGGAAAAAACTAGGGAGAGTTAGCCCTAGGTAATGAGAAGTCTTGGAGGAGTGAACACCAAGCAAGTTTGATCGAAAGGTCTCCGGTTGACAGTGCACGGTCGACTAGACCAACAAATTTTGGTAAATTTAAGTTTAGTTTTACCAACACTATTGTGCATTACTATTATTGTTCTTGTGCTAATTTAGTATTATAGGAAAAGTCTTAGTGGATCAAGTGATCATACATTGAGTAAAGAAAGTCCAAACAAATTTATAGGACCAAACAAGTTTGAGGTAAGATCCTGGAGGGAGTGTAGTGAGGTTGTATTACAATAGGGACAAACCTTAGGCATTGATCCAACTAAAGAAACCAATGGAGGTTTCTAAATTGAGATTAAGAAGTCCTTACTGTCTTAATCATGTATATTATATATTTGTACTAATCTTATCTTATAAGTTTATTATTATTATTGCATGTGTTAACTATCTATTGTAGATAAGTGAAAACTAGATTGACCATGGGTTTGGTCGACTAATAAATAGGATCGGTTGACTGATCCGGCCAGTGTGGCACAGTACCGATCAGAATTTTGTAAAAGTTGAAAATACAGGTGTTATCCATCGACTAATATATTTTATCGGTTAACTGATCCATATTTGATAACTGTAGAAGATAAGAAAGGAAATCAGGTTCAGTCAACTGATTAGCAAGATCAATCGACTGATTAAAACAAGGAAAGATAGGCAGACTGATTCAGATCATAGTAGACAAGGAAAGGAGCGGGGTTCAATCGACTAATAGATATATTAATCGATCAAACAGATTAGTTGACTGAATGATTTTTTTAGTCAACTGAACTATGTCTATAAAAGAAGGCCTCTAGCTTCAAGCCAACTACAACCTTCACCTCTAATTCATTCTTCTTTTGTTGTAATTATTTGTGCAAGCATCAACACTTCTGCACTAAGAAGCTCTCCAACTACTATGCTCAATTTTCTATTATTGTTGTTGGTAACTTATTTATACTTGTATTTATTCTTTGGAGATAGTGTGATTGTTACTATCATCATATCCAATGACTACTACTCCAAGGATCACTGGCCTTAGAGTAGTAGTCATTGGACTACAAATCAAGTAAAAAATAATTGTCGAGTTTTTTTTTTCTTTTTATTCGGCTACAAACTATACTCTAATTAGGTTTTACTAATATGAACAAGAAAAGATTTTTATCAAATGAGATTCACTCCTCCCCTCATCTTTCACGATCAAACAATTGCTATCAGAGTCAGACTTCTCTGAAATAACTTAATATTTTTCGAACCCCTTTTAAAATATTTTCTCTATTCTTTAAAAAGTTCTATATTCTTTTTGTCTATAGCATTTTGTTATTATCTTTCCATTACTCTACTTATCTCAAGATCAAGTTTTGGAATATTTTTAGTTTGTATTATTTTGCAAGAATGTCAATGTCTCATCAAGAAGGATAAAACATTTATAAGCCTCCACCATACGATCAAGATGATTTCAGTTACTGGAGGTGAGCAATGGAATGATTCGTAGGAAGTGAAAGTCTTGATAACTGGATAACATTGAAGAAACCTTCTCGAGACTCAGAGACAAACACAAAGGTAATGAATATATTTGATCCTATCTGAAATCTACGAAGCGACGCACTGGCTTCGGTGATTGGACTGAGCCGGAAGAAATATTGATGATTGAGGCTGAGACTAAGATGGAGTTGATGACTAAGATAAAATTGGTAATTGAGACTAGGGTGGCGTGAAGATCTATACTTGATCAAATTAAACTTTAAACCTTTGATATGGGTGTGTTGAGCGAGTTCAACTAGACCTGAATCTCTTTCAAGATTAATTTGATCTTTTAGGTCAAATCTATCTCATTTTATCTTTGACTGATAATTCAGCTGACTTTTAATTTTACGAGACAAGGGCAAAATAATTCCACCACACCAATTAAAAATAAAATTTAATCATTTTATATTTTTTTAATTAACTTTAAAAAAAAAAAAGATAACATAAATTAAACTTTGGCTTTTAAAAAATAGATCGTTTACTCTTTAATGGCTACTGGAGATCTAGCGGATAGAATAGTCGATCACTTTGTGGCTGTGGCAAGCAAGAAGAATGAATCAAACAGAGTTTCTTTTTCTTTTCCTTTTAGTCAAACTCATAGTTAATGGCATTTATTAATTGGAGCAACAGTGTGTTGCTCATAAATAATTCTTTAAAATTTCCATGAATTCGCAACCAACCACTCCGCTTTGACTGATCGCAAATTTTGGATCACATGTAGAGAAAGCTTAACGTTTGGGACCGCCTGATTTGCCCTGCCCTGGTCCCCTGCATTTATTGTCTCCGGCAGTGGCGGCGCCACCACGTCTTGTAGTCTTTGGTAGATTTGGTAAAACCTTACCTTCCGACTCTTCCTCGCTTAACTCGATCGTCATAGTTATGGAGGAGCCGCGCGCAATCAGTTTCACGGTGCAGAGACGCCGGCCAGTTTTAGTCGCCCCCTCCGTGCCTACGCCATATCAGTTCAAGCACCTCTCCGACATCGATGACCAAGACGGCCTTCGCACTCAAATACCCATTATCCAGTACTATCGCAGCAGCGGCGATGATCGCGACCCGGTTAAGGTGGTACGCGACGCCCTCGCTCGGGCGCTTGTGTTCTACTATCCCCTGGCCGGTCGGCTCCGGGAAGCGGCGGGTCGGAAGCTAGTGGTGGAGTGCACCGGCGAGGGGATCCTTTTCGTCGAGGCTGACGCAGACGTTCGCCTCGAGCAGTTGGACGATGCTCTGCACCCACCGATACCCTACTTGGACGAGCTCCTTCACGATGTCCCTGGTTCCGGTGGCATCCTCCACTGCCCCTTGATGCTCATGCAGGTGACCCGATTGCAGTGCGGCGGGTTCATCGTCGCTCTCAGGATGAACCACACCATGGCCGACGGCGCCGGCTTGGGCCAATTCTTGAACGCCGTCGCTGAGCTGGCCTGCGGCGCATCCGCCCCGTCGGTGCTCCCTGTGTGGGAGCGCCATCTCCTGAAATCGCGCAGCCCTCCCCGCATCACGTGCGTCCACCTAGAGTACGAGCACGTAAAGCCGCCTCAGATCCCCCGGTCTTCTCCCAACGACGACATGGTGCATCGGTCCTTCTTCTTCGTCAAAGCGGACATTGCTCTGTTACGGAGGAGCGTGCCGGCCCACCTTCGAGATGGTTCCCCCTTCGAGATCCTGACCTCGTTCCTCTGGCGATGTCGTACGAGGGCCATCAACCCTGCTGCTGGCGATGTTGTCCGAGTCTGCTTCAGCGTCAACGCGCGCGGGCGGCAATTCGCTGGCTTGGGGCTTCCGCCCGGGTACTATGGGAACGCGATCGTTTTCCCGGTGGCGGCCGCCAGTGGCGGCGACCTGTGCTCGAGGCCTCTGTGCTACGCCCTGGAGCTGGTAAGGGCTGCCAAGGCAGCAGTGACGACGGAGTACATATTGTCGGTGGCCGACCTACTGGTGCTGCGTGGGCGGCCTCACTATCAGGTGGCTGGGACGTACCTGGTGTCGGACGGTACGCGTTCCGGGGTGGATGAAGTGGATTACGGCTGGGGAAAGCCGGTGTACGGCGGGCCAGCATGGGGGCGAGTGGCCAGTATCCACCTCCCTTTCACAAATAGCAAAGGACAGGAAGGAATCATAGTTCCCCATTTCCTGCCTCGCTCCACCATGGACAGATTTTCCATGGAAGTTGATCGAGTGATCAAAGAGACATCGGCGAGGAGCTCTTTGTAGTCGTAGATGATCACAAGCATTCCATTTGATTTGAATATTCTACTTGTAATTTTATGTATACTGACACTGAAATCTAGTGTTCCTCCAGTATGTATGTATTCTGCTTATAATTGTATCCATATTGATATCCCATTGGCTCCTGGCCAGCTTAGACATCCTCTAGCTAGCTCAGCAGAAAGGGAACATCCTTATAGTGTGCATCCTCTTTGGTAACATCTCCATCTTGAAACATCCTTGCAGCCCGACCACGTTTTGGGAACATTTCCTTTTGGAATATTATATACACACAAAACTTCAGCTCCACATCCATCCTAATTCTGCGGAAGGGCGGTTACAACTGACGTGAACCGCTATAACGAACAATCGATGTCAGACCATAGAAGACTAATTATGTAGAGGAATGAGGTACGCAGTCTCTGTGTGTTCAACCTTTTATTTTTTATTTTTTTCATTTTCCAGTGTAATCTAATTCAAGGGTTTTGTTGGCTATCGACACCTTGCATTCATGACCATGCAGGAGGCGAAGAGTGAAGCAGTCAACTCTACTGGACAGAACGAGGAGGACAGTGGGGCAAGGAGGAAGAGAGCCGTGCAACATTTTAGCATCGCTTGAAGGAAATCCTGAGAAAGACGTTGAGGATGGTGAATACTAGGAGAAATCTGATGGAGGAGCATAAAGAAAATGCGGAAGAAGGACGACAATAGTCTATGTCGACCGTTGTGGAAGCTACAATTGGTCCCATCACCTTGTGACAATTAACACAGCTTATCACCATCACAGTGGAGGAGATCTTTGCCGCAACATCGAATCTCACTGCTAGCAGGAGGAGCAGATTGAGAACCACCGTCGGCCCCTCCACAAAAAGAAGGTACCATGTAGAGCGTTCATAGGGTCCCACTGATCTGCCATTCCAAATTAGCTCCGAGATGCCTTTGATGAGTTGCCACCAAGGAAGGTCATAGTTCGACGGGGAATGCCATTCTCCCTATTCATTATATTCTTGCGCAGTTTCAACCTGTTCAGTTTTAGCCTCTGATCCAATTCCAGACTCTGATTCTCTTTCAGGTTCTGGAATGACACTGTTCCAAAAGGCAATGCAGGACAGAATCTCAAAGGACAAAAGCAGGTAGCTGAGGAAGCACTGAGGAGTCACCAATTCAATAATCAGGGCAGTTTTGTTCCTGAAACACCACTTGTCTCAGCTCTTGCACTTTCAGAAGCTGGGAAACAATCAAGGACCTGTGTCAATGGAACCCTCATGGGCTCTTCGAATGGATTTCCAGGTTCCCAGCGCAACTCAAAGCTTGATCGAGTCAATACCCAGATATCAGGTAAAGACGGCACAGCTGCAACTTCAAAGCAGAAAGTATCAAATACAGATCCTGGGTTGCAGAAAATATCAGAAGGGAACAGCACATCAGCTGGGGAACAAATAAGACCTGGTAAGCTTTTAAAAACTCATTTGGCAGCAATAAATAGGCACCATACTGAGCTACAAAGATCAGAAATCAGAGATTAGAGACCAGAACTCAGCCACATTGATTGCCAAGAGAAGAATAAACAGAAAAAGTGAGCACAGATTCAACAAGAACTCAGATTGGGCTGCTTGATATGCAGGAAATCAAATTCAGCAGGCAGAGAAGGGTCAGCAACAAGATATAGTCAGGCATGACAGTAATACCACAATTGGGATAATTACAGGTCCTCAACTTGAAGACAGTAGTCCAATAGAAATCCAAACCAGATCTAGAGTGTAAAGGAAGAAGGCAGCAATGGCAGCCAGATCTCAGATCAATACTGCAAAGGTCTCAGCCATACCTGACATAGAGGAAAGAGAGATTGTTGCTGACCTGATTCAAGGCACTGCTCCAGACCAGAGAAGTACACGAAAACCTGAATTAGGCCAGCTGCTTGGAGAATCTGAAACTGGAAGTGTGCCCCCAAACATGAAGACTCACTTAAGCATCTCCCGGCCTAATGAAGGATTGGCTCAGTTATTAACTAGAGCTAATACTAGTCCTAGTCCTAGCAATGATATTTCAGGCATGGGAAAACGCACAGCAATGTTGGATTGTAGCCTTACAAAGGAAGGAGAAGATGAAGGGGAGCACCCAAAGGTACAAACTAGGTCAAAGGAAAGCAAAGGAAATCAAGTTGCAATGCAAACTAGAGATGAACCGAACCAGGAACCTCAGAATAGTCAAGACGAAATGCCCAAACCAATTATCATGGGCGTCCGCTGAGCTGAGAACTTCTGGACTAGAACCTAATTTGAATGATGAGCCGAATCAATTCATTGACAAGAAAGTTCATGGAGAAGGAGAGGGGCAGTTACAGGATGATAAAAGGCAACAAGAAAAAAACAGGAAAAAAACTAATATTAGACGGCAAGTTTTGCCTAAATCAATATAAAGATAGGTGCTTGGAATATCAGAGGCCTCAATAAAGACCTCAAACAGGAGGCGACTAACCTCAGAGATTGATTGATTTGTGCATCATGAAAGCAAAGTTAACAATGACACACTATCAGAAACTGAAAACAACCCAATTTCAGCAATGGGACATAGATCAATAATTAGGGACTCCTCCGGAAGTAGAATGCTATTATTATGGGACCCTCAAACCCTAGTTCTAGAAGTCAAACAATGGAAAGAGCAATTCATCCATACCATACTCAAATGCAAAGCCATAGGGATCTCTTATGCGGTGATTTTTGTGTATGGACAACTCTCTATCACAAGCAGTAAATCTATGACTACATCAAATTTATGAAGTCAAGGACTTGCCTTGGCTTATCATACGAGATTTCAACTTTCCCTTCTCCCTTGCTGATAAACAAGGAGGAGTAGATGTTACATTATATGCTACTGCTGATTCCAAGAATTTGCACTCATGTTAGGAGTAGAAGATCTTAACTCCACTAGTTGTCAATTCACATGGACAAATGGACACATAGTATGTGATACGGTGCGTAAAGGAGGGGCCCAATAAGGTCAGGAGGTCAATAGTCAAGAGAACGTGACAGTCAAAAGTCAGGGGACATGACAATTAAAAGTCAAGGAGACGTGACAGTCAAAAGTCAAGGGCACATGGCAGTCAACAATCAAGAGAATGAGGGAGTTAGACTGCCTCACGTCATCAGCTGCATAAGTCCTGGTCGGTCACAGATAGAGTAGGTTCCCAGATCTGACACATAAGATGGAGCTTGGACTAGTTTGGACTAGTTCCTGACCTGCCCCAGATTGATCAGACCTCCCTAGCTCGAGCTTTGTAGATGGCTCTGGTACTTTTACTAAGACAACTCCCGACCGACCCTTCAGCGGTCAAGGTGTGAAGATGGGTCCCTCGCCACAGTCTCAAATAGAACACAATTAGTTCGCCACAGCTCATCCTCTTCATCGAGGCTCGAACCTGGTGGTGCATCTGAGCGGTCATCTCGAGATGTTTATAGCTGAACTCGGGTGGGACGGAAAGTGCTAAGCAACAAACAATGTCAGGGAATCGTAACCTCCCATTAGAGAATAACTGTCATACGCCAGGGAATATTTTAGTGGTTTGCTATTGGCTGCGAATGAAACCTTCCTTCCACCAATAGGAGGTCACCATACATCCTCTCTCACCCGACATACCCTGACACCCGATATTCTCTAACAACCAACAGGCTCTGAAGGTATGCAGCGTCATATAAAAAGGGAGGTCCTCTCCCTTAGCTAGGTACACTCACATAGACACTCGTCTTCAACATTTCTTTTTCTTTCGTACACTATTCTTCTATAGAAAAATGATCTGACTTGAGCGTCGGAGGGCCTGTGCTGAGGACTTTTTTCCTGGTTTCTGGTCTCTAACATTCTGAGTGCTTGTCTGAGTGTGTGCAGAGTTCACTACTATCAGTTCTCATACTATAACCCGTGCGTACATAGGGTATGTCAAAGTCGTCTCTCCATCAACACCAACGTCATCTCTGTCGGCCTTTCAGAAGTGCGTACATAGGGTATGTCAAAGTCGTCTCTCCATCAACACCAACGTCATCTCTGTCGGCCTTCGTCTGACTCAGATTCTGGGTAGGATCAGTATGTAAATTGGACTGTGCCATAGTCAATAAATTATGGTTGGATCAAGACAGAAGTAGCTTTGCAAAATTCAGAGCTCCTAGTGTTTTCTCAGATCATGCTTCATGTGGAGGACACTAAGGAAAAGCTTTCAAGTTTTGTAACATGTGGAGGACACATCCTAGTTTCAACCAACTTATTCAAGATAATTGGAAGCTTGGAAGCACAAGGATTAAAAATGGTGTAGCCTAATATAAGCTAAAATAGAAACTCTCATTACTTGAAAGGCCCCTTCAACAACTCAACCAACAGAATTACCAACACATCCAAGAGAGAGTAAAAAGGGCACAGATACACCTAGAGGAAATGCAACAAAGAGTCCTAATCCAGGATGTGTGGATGAGGAATATTAGGAAGCAAGCTGTTGATCTCTTGCCCAAGTTGAATACATCTGTTATGAATAATACGCCAAGCATACTTACTTTAAGGAAGTTGATAGGAGCACCCTTGTTTCCACTCCCTAGTGAAGAGAAATAACAAAAGGAAGGAGATGGTAGCTCTGGAGGACATTAATGGGGAAACTATGACCAAGCCTTAAGGAGGTGGTGCAGGAATTCATGAGACTCTTTTTGACACAACTTGGAGTATAGATGGATTGAGCTCCATCCCAAGAAGATTGTATGCAATTTGGGCAAGTACTCTCAGTGGATCAACAAGCTCATTTAACTAGAATTCTGACAGAAGAAAAAAATCAAGAGAGTTCAATTTAACATTAAAGACCTTAAGGCACCTGGGCTAAATACACACAATTTCAAATTCTATAAGTAGGCATGAGATACAGTAAAGCAGGATTTCATTACAATCATATTGGAATTCTTCTCAAGTGATCAACTACTAAAATCATAGAATCATACAATGACTGCTTTAGTACCCAAAATGGCTAATACAATCAAAGTGCAAGACAATAGGCCCATCTCATACTACATAGTATTCTATGAAGTCATATCCAAGCTCCTTGCTAGTTGATTGGCTAATGTTATAGACCACTCTTACTACACCCTACGCAAACAACTTTTGTTAAATGTCACATCATAAATAAGATCTACTTGGCACTAGAATTGATGTGAAACTATACTGGAAGCAAATTTCACCAAGATGCATTCTGAAAGTGGATCTATAAAAATCTTTTGACTTAGCTCATTAGGGTTTTCTTCAAGATGTTCTCACAACACTACAGTTCTATGTCATTTTCATCACATGGATCATAGAATGTATTATCACCACTACCTTCTCTATGGTAATAAATGGCATTATACATAACTTCTTCAGAGGTAGAAGAGGACTTAGACAGGGGGATCCGCTCTCCCTATACCTATTTAGCATTTACATGGAGTATCTGTTCCGTTCACGCACCATTAGATCATATTTTTATTTTCACCCCAAATGCGAGCATATAAGGATAATACATTTGGTGTATGTAAATGATCTGCTACTGTCACATGGAGCAGCTGGTGGACTGCCTATCACAGTTTACTCAGATAGTTGGACTCACAGCTAACCTAGCAAAGTCCATTTATATGGCAGATAGATACTCCTACTCAGGAGTAGCTTCTCACTATCACAGTGTTTCAAGTAGGGTATATGCCTTTCAAATACTTGGGGATCTCTACACCCTCTCAGAAATTAAAGATCTCTGACTATAACACATTGATGGACTTGTTAGGTGCTACTCAGAATTCCGTTCTGTTTTTCCTGTTCAAAAATTTGTACAAGCATAGAACTTTTCCTAACAACCCATGTGCTTTTCATAAGTTAAACTTGGATTGTAAACAAAATTTAACATTATTAATCCAAGTTCAACCCATGTGATCTTCAGAAGTTAAACTTGGATTGCAAACAAAACTTAATATTATTAATCCAAGTTCAACTCATGTGTTCATCATAAGTTAAATCATATTACAGAAGTTGATTAAATATCTATTTCAAGGATTGGCTTCCAGGTCGTTGGCTAGACACTCGGCCTTCTTAGTTATGGGATCATCCACCACTTTCTAGACAATGTCTTTCAAAGAAATTGAATATTTAAACTCCTCACAGTAAACCTTAGGTTAACTAAAGATACCTCAATCGAAGCACAAAATCGAAACACAAAATTGAAACACAAAATCGCTAGTCTCTTGTGTTGATATTTCAGGATCCATATAAAGAAAAACTAAACTAGTGTACCATGGAAACAATTAACTAGTTATACATTTCTTTGTATTTTAAAGACCTCTTGATCTTCTGTTGTATAATCTCCTCCTCTTGGACGTCATGTGGGCGACTATCTTCCAAAACAACACCACCCGAACCACTTCAATTGCCTCCAAGACTTTCGGCCACCAAAGGGATGCTAGAATAGGGAGTCTCTTTCTCTTCTTCTTCTCCTCAAAAAATCTGGCCACGAGAAGGTGAAGCCTTGATGTGCCGCCGGCCTTAAGGAAAGAAAGCAAAGAGAGAAGAGGAGAGAGGGGGCCGACCACCAAGGAAAATAGAAGAGAGAACT